>NC_085047.1:66667820-66872820 GCF_963662255.1 Cinclus cinclus
GGGTCCCTTTCAGGAGTTTGCTCCAGCATGGGCCTCCCATGGGTTCACAGCCTCCTCTCAGCCATTGCCCTGCTCTGGTGGTGGATCTCTACATCCCTGTGGTCCTCCATATATTGCAGGAGCTCAGCTGCTTCAACATTGTCTTCACCACAGGCTGCAGGGAAATCTCAGCTCCAGTGCCTGGAGCACCTCCTTCCCTTCCTTCTGCACTGACCTTGGTGTCTGCAGAGCTTTCTCTCTCTTGTTCTCACCCCACTCTTCTCTATTACACTAATCAATCTATTGGTCACTATTACAACTAATCAATCACTTTTTTCTTTCCCTTCTTAAATATCACAGAGGCGTTTCCATCATTTTTAATTTGCCTCAGCATTGGCCACAGTACAGCTATCCTGCAGCCACCTGGCATTGGCTCTGCCAGACTTGGGGAAGTTTCTAGTGCACTCTCACAGAACCCTGGAGCCCTCCCACTGCCAAAACCTGGCCATCCAAACCCAATACAGACCCAATATAACAAGGGCACTTTATGATACAACAAAGGTTAAACTGGTTTTAGACTGAAATGAGACAGATTTAGTTTAGATATTAGGAAGAAATCCTTTACTGTGAGGGTCATGAGGCACTTTAACATGTTGCCCAGAGATGTCGATACCCCATCACTGGAAGTCTTCAAGGCCAGGTTGAATGGGGCTCTAAGTTACCTCATCTAGTAAAATGTGCCTCTGTCAATAGAAGTGGGGTTGGAAGGATATAATCTTAAAGGTCCACTTTAACCTACACCAATTTATGATTATATGAAATTTCCAGTATCATCACTTTTGGGAAAGTTCATTGTTTTTACATTGCAATTATTCCAGCTACAATTATTACTGTTAAAACACATGAAAAATTGTGAAATAGCATTGAATAAAAATTAGGGTGGTGTATTTTTCTTTTTTTTTTTTCAAAATAAACCATTTCTCTAGTACACTTTTATATACACATGCTAATTGTTTATTGTATAAACTTAATTATTTTTCTGTAGGCAAGAGCGTGCATTTCAATCTAAACTAACCCCTAGCTGTGGAGTTATGCTTGGATTATTTCTGCATATTGTTTAAGTTACACTGTGAATATTGTGATATTTGAATTAAATAATAAAGTACCAAGGTGTAATACTGTTGCCTCTTGATATAAACTTTTAGTCAATGTCTGGGATATTCTAGCTAGCAGCTGAACAAAGCTCTATACTTTCTAATTTGAGCACTGCATACCACCTGCCTTCGATATAATTATTCCACATAATTCTACATAATTGTTTCTGTCAAGAATAAATGAAGCCTTAAAAGAAGAACACAATCATTACAAGCAACAGAGCCTGAGTTATACACTACAGTGTTCCTTTTGCTCTCCTTATATCCAAAGTTGCTAATAGTAGATTGGGAAGGTGACAGAAGTTGTAAATTATTACATAGGAAAATACCTACATGGGTAAACTACTCAGTGTAATTTGAATTTTTTTCTGTTACTATTTACTGAATGGTGTTTCTTTCCATTTAATTTGTTCAGCATGAGTGGGAGCACACTGCAGAGGCTAAGCAGAGGCTAAGCCAAGAAAGCATCCAGGAATCAAGTAAAATGATTTTTAAGCAAACACTAGTGTTCATGAAAGGAAAAAAATAGGACTTTTTTGTTGTTTTGTTTTAGTTTTGTTTTTGTTTTTTGGTTTTTTTTTTTTTAGACATGCTTATCTGACTTAACATATATCTGTGCTCTTTTTCCACTTTCAGGAACTAAAAGAGCATTTTCTTCATTAAAAATAAAGGAAATAGCATTGCTTGAAGACCCAAAGAAATAATCTCAGATCTTCATATTTTCTACAACATATAACATATAAAATTGGGATTCCAAAGTAGAAGTAATACTTCACAGTGGTTACTGGCACCCACCAGATGGAGATCATTGCATATATGGATGGATGATGACATATGTCAATACATCCTCATCTCCATGGAGTCTTTCTGGGGTTTTATTGAGGAGATTGTTGCTTTAATAAGGCTTGTTGCTTTAATAAGCCCCTTTTTTTCTGGGCAACAGCCCCATTATAGTCATCATTCACTGTTGGCAAGGCGTAGGCTTAATTGTAGGGGTTTTTAACTATTTCTTTTAAATTTGTGTGTCTCATTCCTATTTTGTTTGGGGGTTTTGTAAACAGTTTTGATAAGGCTACAGTCACATAGAATTTTTACTATGTTGCAGAAGTCACTCCATGAAAAGCAATCTTCCTTTAACATTTAGGAACTATTTCTTTCTGTTGTGTATCTAATGTCTGAAATGGTAAATCAGAGCTTCTAATTGCTATTGTCAGCTTTATTGCCAATGTATGAACTGTAAATTTGCCAAATTTTATGGTGCAGTTTTAAAGTTATAGAATATTTAAGGGGAAAGAATACCAGAAGAATAATAAAATTCCTACATGTTGGTACTCACCTACTTCTAAATATTGCTGTATTAGAGAAACCTGAAGTTTGGTGGGTTTTTTCATGATGGAAAGAAGCTTGAATGACAATTGTGAGAGTGGAAATCAACTATTATAAGTAAAATTTTCAGCTTTTTTGCACCATCTTTCCTTGCATAAAAATATTTGCATGTAAATTTAATTCAAATGGTTAAAAAGTAATACCCGTGCATTCAGGTAGAATATCTCCTAACTGCTCTGTCCTGTTCATTCACTGAACAAAGTTACACGGAGCTTTATACCATAATTTCATATATGTCTTCAAAATTCAATTTCGTCTTTCTGTGAGAAGTGACTGGGATTTTTCGTGGTATGTATTACCTACACAATCTGTAAACGTTTGTATTAACAAAGCAAAATTAATGGTGTTAGGTTATATTAATGATTTTAAGGAACTGAATTATCAATTTTGTGTTAATAGTGATCTCAAGTTATTTTTTACCATTTAAAATGAGAATCAGCATGACTTAGTGATAGTCCTTCTCATTTTTAAAAACAAATAATTCCATTTTTTTTCTTAAATACGATTACCATAATTAATGCCAGAGGGAAAAAAAAATCTGTAATTTAATATTACAATGGTAATGTTTTTTACAGAAAGAAATCCTTTGTTCTCAAATGCTTGCCAAACATAATCCATATTTGTTGCAATTTTCTCAGAAACATGAAACTTAATTGTATTAAGAAGAACTAGAATTGGGGAAAGGTTTGGTTTGGAAGGGAGCTTAAAGATCCTCTTGTTTCATCCCCTTTGCTGTGGGCAGGGAGACCTTCCCCTAGATCAGGCTCCTCAGAGTCCATCCAGCCTGGCCTTGAACACTTCCAGAGGTGGAGCATCCACAGCTTCTCCAGGCAACCTGTTAAGGTGCCTTATGCCCTTCAGTGTTAAAGAGTTTCTTCCTGATATCTATTCTAAACCTGTGCTCTTTCAGTTTGGAGCCATTAACCTTTGCCTTATCACTACATGCCCTTTTCCACAGTCTCTCTCCAGCTTTCTTGTAGACCCCTTTTAGGTACCAGAAGGCTTCAATGAGGTATCCTCAGAGCCCTCTCTTCTCCAAATTGAACAGCCCCAGGTCTCACAGTCTGTCTTCACTGGAGAGGTGTTCCACCTCTCTGGTTACATTTTTGGCTGTCTCTGAATTAACTCCAATAGTGTCTTCTCACTGGAGAGGGAAAATACCACAGTTACCTTGTTTGTACTAATATTAAGGTTGGAATCTCATGGCTACTAAAAATGGCAATTCTTTTGAAGCATTTAAAAAAAATCCAGAATCTAATTCACAATGTCTTTGCTAAGCTGTTTTATGGTAGAGCATACCATTGGAAATGTGATGAGTCTTCATGTAAAAATGCTGATTTGAATTAGATTTAGAATATATGTCATTCTCAATTAGTCTTGCCTTCATCAAAATGATCTCACAAACATGGAGAATGAATCTTTATTTCCTCCTTTGCACATGGGAGGTCATTTGTCAGATTTAATATACTTCTACCTACATCTTCCTACATGTTTGGGTACAATATGGATGACTATGGACTTCGTGGAAAAAAAAACATATCACATCTGTAAGAACATGAAATCTACTTTTATTAAATGTTGATTATGTTACATATTAACTGTTCTGTAAATTATGGCAAAACTGATAAATCAATAATATGCTGTGCTGGAATTAAAAATGCAAAAGATTTTGAACAATTTCAAGAACTATTTCTGTATCGTAAGATGCTGCTGGTACTTACAATCTGGCAAGAGATAAATTTTTTGAAATTAGCTATCTTTATTTTCTCTAAGCATTAGATTGATGATTTTTATTCTGTTGTTGAAGTCTAACATCCCAACAGTTATTTTTTACTTAAATAGACTGTGCATGTTAAAAATCATTTGACATCATGCACTTTCACAGTATATTAAGGCATGAGTAAAAAAATAACTATGAAATCAAAATTCTTTTAAAAGTATTTTGGATAGGTGCTGGAGAAAACAGCTACTTTTAACTATGAGTAAGTTATCTCCTATAAAGACTGTTGTTAAAACAAGAACTTTTAAAAGAAAAGTTGCCTAAAGGAAGAATTAGAAGAAGAAAGAAGCAATAACAGAGAAAGGAAAAACAAATGAACAAACAAACACACACATCCCAAACTAAGCCAAAAAGTGAGATCCAAACTCAAAACACATGGAATAATACCCTGTGGATATGTGAAAATAGAGGAATGGCATTTCTAGCTTGTGCACCAGGCTTATACTTTGGCTGATCTGGAAGGAGTGGAGAGAAATTGAATGACAAATGCTAAAGATATGAAAAGAGTAGATGTAAAGGAATATCAGGATGGAAAAAATAATTTCTGCATGTGAAGAATTTTCATATTTCTAGTTTTAACAGGAATCCTCAAAATAAATAAAAAAAAAGTGTTCTTATTCATATTAGTATTTGCTAGCACTTTCTTTCCATTCTCTTCATGCCTGATTGAAAAAACATCAGACCATTGGGATTTCCCGTTTTATGAATGTGTTTGTATGCAATAACTGCATCTCAAGGTAACCAAAGCACATGAGCAATGTGAATTTATGCAAAATGTATCTGGCACAGATATTTTAATACACTTTCTGCTATTCCTCTCTATATTGAATAAATATTAGGCCCCTGATTTTAAGAAAGAAAATAAGGATATAAAATCGCATTTAGAGTTTACAGGAAAAAAATTAATGTATAAAACTGGTTATTTTAAGCCTTCTGCCTGATACAGTCACTGGTATAAGTTTTAGACAATAGTTAAGATATTCTATTTCCCATTAATAGGATTTTTAAGATTTTACATTTATCTATACTGAAATACTTATATAGCCTGCAGTATCAGAAAAGCAGTGTCATTCCTACAAATAGTTGTAGAATTCATTGTTAGTGTATAGGGGAACATTTTGCTAAAAAATTGTGGGATTTATTAATATAGATAGATATCAGATATGCAAATATTATCATTTGTAGTGACAGTTCTTTGTGAATGTAATTACTTTTAGGTATAATAATGGTGGTCTCTCATAGTGATGAGCAGATGATGGAAAGCATAGCAGAGTACAAAAAAATGAAAATGAAATAAAATTTCAAGAATTCTTCCCAAAACTATTTTTAAATTTTCTGAACTTTTGATATGTAGTCCAAAATCTAAACCAAATATTCACTTCACTGTGTTTTTCTTTTTTTAGCTAGAGTTTTATAGCAGCATGGGAAAATAAAGAGGAAATAAAAATAGAAATATGAGCAACAGTAAGATTAAAAGTAAACCCATTTGTTTGTAAATTCACTTATAATGATAATTATTTTATAAAGCAATATATTAATAATGTATATATTTTTTTAAAACCCCAAAATTACAAGCATTCCTCTTTTAAAGCTTTTCATTACAATATTTTGACTGGTGGAAAACTAAATTAAAAAATTCTGGAAACATAACTATTGCATAAAAATAAATTTGAATGTAATATTTCAGCTTTGAGCAAGAATGAATTCTTATGAACATGTAACCACCTACTTTTACCAACTGCACAAGTAGTGACTGAGGAAGTTACAATTGTTTCACCTCTGCCTGAACAACAACTGGAATGCTCTATTGTGAGCTCACATCTTTACTATCACTAAGAGATGTACTAAAAAGAGTCTTGGATTCCAGCAATTGTGATAAAGTGAGATAAACAATACATCTCATCTAATATAGAACTTTTACTGATAAGATCGAATTTCTGCTCTTAAAATTACATAATTGAATTAACCTTTGGCATTTCTAAACATAATCACAAAACAGTGATTAAAAACCAGTTGTCCAGTCTTCAGCTTGTGGAAATCAGCAAAGTCCCTTTGAAATGTTGGTTTTGTAGGTCATCTTGTCTGATGTATATAAACTGGACATGACAAAATGAACTTATGCCTCAAGTGACTTCTATATTACTATGACCTGTCAAAAACAATTGCTTAAATTATAAGGCTGTGTTCAACAACAATGTTTCTGTAGGCACAGCAACTTTCTTTGCACTCTTGCTAGCACTGCAGGAAAGTTGTCTACAGGAGTACTTCCAAAGGCATAAATGCCTGAGGGCTCTGCATTATTTTTTTTCTGAGTCTTTTAATGCATATTTAGGAACTTATATTTGAATTTGTGAATACTTCCACTTTAGTTGCCAAATATTAATAAATCTCACACTTAAAGTGCTTAATTGCAAGCTCAGCATTCTGAAGAATCACAGAATCATGGAATGGTTGGAGTTGTAAGGACCATCTGGAGATCTAGTCTAGTCACCTGATAAAATGGGTGTCACCCAGGACAGGTTGCACAGAATTGTGTCTAGGCAGATTCTGAATTTCTCCAGAGAATGAGAATCCACAAACTCTCTGGGCATCCTGTTTCTATGTTTATTAATATTCAGATTGAACTTCTTAGGTTTTAGTTTGTGAACATTGTCCATTATCCCATCAGAGAGCACCACTGAAAAAAGTCCAACCCCATCATATTGATGAATCACCTTAAGATATTTTTATGCCTTTATATGATCCCCTCTCAATCTTCTCCAGGCTAAATTGGCCCAGCTGCCTCAGTCTTTCCTCTGAGAGAGATGGTTCAGTCCCCTAATTACCTCTGTAGCCCTGCACTGGACCTTTTCAAGAAGCTCCTTGCCCTTCTTGAACTCGAGGGCCCAGAACTGGACAAAGCACTCCTGAAGTGGCCTAACCACAGCAGAGAAGGGGGGGAAGTCAGCCACCTTACTAAGATAATTAATCCCAATCAAATTAATTAAAATAATCATGTGGACAAAGATAAGCAAGATTTAGTGACCACTCTTGACACTGTCTCTCTTAGTTAAGCAAAATTCCTGAAGATTATTGATGATACTTAAGCTCCTCAGGGCTGATGCAATCACTGTTGTGTAAGAAAATTGTGTACTCTAAATTTGGACAACATGATCTTATGAATCTCCAGGCCTCTCTAGAAGACAGCGAATTTAATCAGAGGACACATGAAATCCTCATAATACCATGTGGAGCTCATCTTTACCTCTGCACTGGAAAATTCCCTCACTCCCCCCCCCCATTTTAGATTATGTACAGCTGTTGGAGGTTTCTACACAGACAACTGAGAAAAGTGAGACAAAGGCATAGATTTGAGTACTTTCTTGGATAGAAGTCTGAATACATCTTATGAAGGAATTACAACGTTCATGTTGGCGTAACTGAATATTTGAACAAGTAAATGTGGGTTAAGGCTTTTAAATTTTATGACATTTACCACTTCCCCCCCCCCCCCCCCCCCCCCCCCATCCCAGTCTTCAGTCTGAAACTAGTCACGTTTCCTTTCTCTCTGTCTCTCTCTCTCTCTTTGGTTCCTCCATTGGTTCAGGGAAGACAGATGGAGAATAGAAGGTAGTGGTGCACCATGGGAATGGTGTTTCATGGCCATTGAGAGCTCAGAACTCGTTTTTTCATTTCCTGTGTGCTTTCTTTTGCCTCCATATTTTATTGTATCTTTTTCAATTTACCAGCTGACCATAATCTCTATAAGAAATTTTCCTTACTGTTGCACTTTGCAACAGTAGGCTGAAATGTATATTCTGCCATCATATTTCCAGAACCAGTTATGTTTAGTTTAGAAATAACCTCTGATGGACAGAATTTTTAATTAGAGTTTTCATTATAAAAACTAGTACTGGGAAAGATTTTCTCATTCACCAAATTCACAGGGCTTTCAGTCAGAAGATCTGCAGGGGATATTTCCTACCTTGTAGATATAATTCCTGTAATGTGATGGTGACTAATTTTCTATGACCACTGCACTGTCTGGTATTATATTTTGCTTTGTTAGATGAAGTACACATCAGGGAAGAAGCTGGGAATAATTTATATTGGAAAATAACTTGATTGCATCAGATTCTCCAGTTATTTTAGCTAAAATTTTCCTCCTCTCCCCATAGCAGAGCCTGGATGTCATTAGCTCCTAGATAGCCCACACTGTGAGGAAATAAAGTGAATGAACCATCAAACTGTAATTATTCTTCAAAGAAAAAAATTAATCTATTTTAGAAGTGCATTAATCCAAATTAAAGTAGCAGTCAGTTTCCCAAAGCTTTTGACTGAATAAATATTTTTATATTTGTTTTAAATTTAAGAACTATGCATTTATAAGCTGTGATGCATTTTCCCTACATTCTGAAATGAATTACATACTGCAAATTTTCAGCTTTTACAACATCTATTAAATAAAAGCCTCCACCCAGACATTTTACTGTGGTTTTATCTCCTTATATTTTTACCTGTTACTCAATGTAATTTCATCAGGTCTGTAATTATAAGGTTGGAAAAAATAACCTTTATGATACCAGATGGATTCTAATTCTCAAAAATCTCTGGTGATGGCACATTCTTATTGACATTTATACTGACTCCATTTATGACAGACTGAAGGTGATGAACAGGCCCATGCAAGAGGTCACCTTGTGTCAAAGCTGGTATACAGTCTGTCAAACACAGTGAATGTAAGGCTGCTAATGAGGAATTAACTAGATAGAATGTGGCCATTTTACTGTTTTCATGCAATCCAAACCTGTTAAACAATGCTAATCAGGTGTTTATTAAGTGAAACCATTATGCCAAACTTGCTGAAGACCCTACCACATGTCAAAGAGGTTGTAAAGTATTATTCATCAGATTTAAAGCTGATTAATGAGTCATTTAATAGTGAACATTTCTTTCCTTAGCCTCTAGCTAAGCATATGTACCAAGGTTAAGCTAACACGTACATGATTATGAAAGTAAAGTTTCTGTTAAAGGGAAAGAAAATCCTCAACTGCTCCATGAAAGTTCTAATAGTTGTAAAGCTTTCTGGAGGAGGAGGAAGAAGCGTATATTCTTTTATTTTTAGATAAAAAAAATTAGCAAAAGAGTGCCACAGTAATAAAAATTGAACAAGAAAACTAGCAGACTACATATATTTTCAGATAATGAAATAAAATTCATAAATACTAGACATAATAAATTTCAGTCTTCAAGATTGCATCCATTTTATTACCTTTCCTAAACTTGTTATTTACACAGTATTGCAACAAAATTGATGCTGCAGGACCATCTTGACTACAGTGAAACCAAAAAATTGGTGAAATATTTGGCAGAACTGAAACAGCTATCAAAAATCTCCTGTGTCCACATCAGGGAGCAATAAAGGTATCAGTATTGAGGCAGCAGTAAATGTTAATGGCATAATGAACAGTGAAAGCCTGAAGAGAGAACTAAAATACATGCTAGAGGATGGCAGGTTCAGATAATCTGGAGATGATAACCAACATTTCTTCAGTAAATAATCATTAAACCAACAGACACAGATAGTATTTAAAACTTATTTTAACAGTATGAAAGGACACTACAGAGAATCTAGCCATAAAATCTTGTATTCACATATAGTCAGATATTAGTTTTGCTTAAATTAGAAGGCTGAATAAATGTAGAACTTTAACTAATTGACTAACTTCCAAAAATGAAAAATAGAGAGCTTTGTAGGACTATTATCAGCTGAGCATAACAGCAGAATACTTAAAGGTGAACATGGCTCCAAACCATGAGAAAAAGATTGCAGTGAAGGCTTTTAGATATAACCAGATAATAAACCATCTATAAAAGTAAATTTAATGGCTCCTTATGCACAACAAAAAACAGAATTGATTACTAAGAATGAAACATTTCAGAGAATAAGACATAAAAGGATAAAATATAATTTTGAAAAGACAAACTGAGTTAAACCTTTGGAAAAAAAAAAACTACCACTGCATAATAAAACACAAGAAATCAGAAAATGTGGCCACTTTGCAGAGAACATGAGTTATAACTTAAAGTTAGTTATGCTGCAAAGACAAATGCATTACCTCAGCTTAGAGAAGTGGCAGTGATGTGCAGTGTGGAGGTAAAGGATTAACTGATAATGTCGATGGTGGGTATGTAACTATGCCAAATCTACCTGGACACAATCCAACACACTAAATTTCCCCAGGAGTCTTTGTTACACTTTCAAGCCAGAAATACTACAGGAGTCAGCAAGGCATTTGAAATGACTGAAACAGAACATCCTTCCTGTGATGAGATAGAGTGAGCTTTTAAAGTACCAGGCTGCAGACAGGCTGACATATACTTTGATGTACACTTCATTGCAATATAAACTAAGAGCTTCCTAATGAAATGTGCCAACGGTATAAAGCTGGGAAATATTGCCAATATAGGATCAGATTATCATATGGCAGGAAATAATAACAGATCAGATTGGAGTAATAGAAATGGAATGGAAGAGTTCGAAGTACTTAGAGACTAATAGCAAGAATGACTTCCATAAGCAGTAAGTTCATCAGCTGGTAAAGCTCACCTACATCACAAAATACATGGCTTATGGCTTGCCATAAAATAGTTAAATTTTCTCAAAATGAGATGAGAGTCTGGACAATGAAGAGCTAAGATATTTTCATCTCACTCCAGAGCCTGTTCTCTGGAGCTGTTACAGAATAAGATCGCTGAATTTTGTTCATCTCATGTTATACATGCTTCTCCTTTCTGTCACACTGACACTATCAAGCACTCCATGTGCCTTCATATCCATTCTTGAGGCATGTGGCATGTCTTCAATATTCCCTCTTGAAAGCATTAATCTTGTTGGCAATCACATAACAATAATACCCAGCTGTCTTGGGATGAAAAAATGTGCACCACCACGCCACCCTCAAACAAGGAAATAGTAAAGGCACACACTGGGTTAAAGAGATTTCAGTGTAGGCCTGCAATATCCAGTAAAGAACAAATTATCCCTGAACCCTTAGTGTGGGCATTAATGCTTATTTCTTGAAGGAGGTATTTTTAATGTTGGACATACAGCTATTGAGATCTAGGTGTATTATCTAAGCTTGGAATGCACCAAGGAAAATTTTCCAACGATAAAAAAAAAATTATTCATGTATCATACAAGTGAGTAATCTTCTGGAATACTTGTTTAGTTCACTTTCTTTAGAAACAATGAAATTGAATTATTATTGTTCTAACTAAAACCTACTGCAAGAAAATACTGCAGAAAAAAATGCTAATTTTGCATATGAAAGAAAATGGAAATGGACACAAAATAGGGGGAAAGAAATTGTTTAAAATAAAGCCTCTTGTTGCCTCAAGAATAACTGATTATATGCATGATTTTAAACAGGTTGTATTGGGTTAGCATGACAAGGTTTTTGTACCACCCACGAGCCATTAGCTACATTTTTCTTTCCCCTGTCCAGCTGAGGAGGGGGAGTGATAGAGTGACTTGGTGGTTACCTGCTGTGCAGCCAGGATCAATTCACCACACAAAACTGCTCTGAAAGTTAGGCAAAGTCTTCTGACCAACAGAAGTGATATAGTCTTCCAATAGTGGCAGATAGAAAAAAAGCACCAATGATTTTCAAAAAAAGTTACATCAGTTCATAAATAGGTTTCATAGAATTATAGAATGGTTTGAGTTGAAAAGTTGACTTGTCACTTCAGAAAAGATAAAAAATCCACAAGCACCCCACACAATTTCCTCATCTGCAGTTTCATAGTTGTTAATTAAAACTTATGATGTAGTAATTTCTTATTCATATTTTTTTCCTACAACTAGTTGGTACATTTCTAGCTCTGTAAGATATGCAAGCAGTACTCACACCAGGAAAAATAGGAGGTGAAGGACCAGATTATGAAAGGTTTATTCCAGCAAACTCAAATGAAAAATATTAATGAATTGATTTTATCTTAGTTTTTAATAAATAAAATACTACTGAATTATTCCATGTTGTTGCATCAGTTATTTCCTAACAAAAACATTAATCCAACTCAAATTCTATTAATTCAGTATTATGTTTTCAGCTGCATCACAGAATCAGATTATCTTGAATTGGAAGGGAGCTGTAAGGATAAAGTGCAACTCCCTGTTCCTCATATGAATGACTATGTGGAATTAAACCATATGACTAAAAGCATCCTCCAGACACTCAACTCTGGCAGACTTGGTGCCATGACAACTTCCTTGTGGAGGCTGTTCTGGTGGCCGACCACCCTCTCAGAGAAGAACCCTTTCCTGAGGTGCAATCTGAACTTTCTCTTGCCCAACTAATCTCAGCAAAATCAGAATGAAAATTTCTCTGTTCTCTCTTTCTCTCACACACTCTCTCTCTTAAACAAACCTGAAATAATATGGACGGGGGAAAAAAGTGTTTATTTAATCTTAATTTTAATCTGCAACTTCAATATCACTTCAGATTTTTGAAACTGGATCATAACACAAACTAACCTTCCTGTTCCTTAGATTGCTTTACCTTATATTTTGTTTAAAATTAATTTTTCACTTGAGTTTCACAGGGAAACTGTCAGCTCTTCCAGAGCAGCCCCTCATTGACTCAAAGGGAAATGTCTAAGGAGGCATAAGGGTCTGAACCCTCCAAATAGGGAAGGGAATTGGATCTATTACTCCCCATATCCAAGTGAATATTCCTATACAAAATTATTGACAAAAGTGGACTTGCCTCTGTTATTCTATGTCATAAAGTAGAAATTACTGCTCCACTTTGCAGAAGCCAAACTCCTCTGCAGAGTCTAAGACATAACAAGAAGAAATGTGGGCTGAGCTCAAGGTGTTGAACTCCCAAACTCCACAGGGTACAAACTGAAGCACAATAAGAAACCCAGAAGGCTTTTTTGAGTTTTTAAGTTTTTCAAAGTGCTGTGGTGTTTCAGGTGAAAAAAAAAATTAAAAGAAAGGTTAGTTAAGGCCTTAGGACTGCAATTCTTGCTCATTCTATTTTTATATTTGGAGCTTCATTCTACAATTTTTGCTGACCCCTGTGTAAATCACCAGCTAGGAATCTGAATCATTTTTTTAACATATCAGTCCAGACAATCTAAGCACTTTTATTAAGGGGTAACCTAAGAAGCTATGGGAGGAGTGGTATGACTTGACAAACAGGTTTTGGGTACATATCACTGCTGTGACATTTCTTCTCCTCTGATAGTGTGATAAACACTTCTCTGGACACAACACACGTTTTTTTAACAGGTACTGAATCAAGAAGAGTGTTTGGACTTCACAAGCAGATGAAGAGAGTTATTTTTTAAAGATTTTCATACAGCACTTTGTACTGGTTTTGTCTCGGACACAATTTCTATTCCTTGTAGCTGCTAGAGTGCTGTGGTTATTGGGACTTAGTGAGAATAAAGCTGATATCATTACAATGTTTTGGCTGTTGATCAGCAGTGTTTCCTTGAACTCTAGGACTTTACAGTGTTGCATGGTCTGCAAATGCGGAGGTGCATAAGAACACCTGGAAAAGCACAGCCAAGACAGCTGACCTGAACTGCTCAAAGAGATATTCCATACTGAAGGACATTCCCAGTATATAAACTGGGGAGAATTGACCAGGAGGTGCTGATTACTGTTTAGGGAACGGCTGGGTTTTGGTCAGTGGGCGGTGTACAATTTTATTGTGTATTGCTTGTTTCTTTTGGGGTTTCCTGCTCCCTCGCCTTATCATTACTATTACTATTTTTGTTGCTATTATTGTTGCTATTGTTGTTATTATTGTTGCTATTATTAATTTTCTTGTTTCTATTGCTAAATTAAACCCTTGTTTCAGTCCACCAGTTTACCATTTCTTTCTGATTATCCTCCTCACCAGGGTGGGACAGAGCAAGTAAGTGTTTGCATGGTACTTATTTGCTAGCTGGGGTTGTGACCAACCTAATTTTTATACTTACTATGATTCCAATCTGAGGAAAGAATTTGTCAAAAGGCATGGAATATAATTTGCTTCAAAAAGCAGGTAGAGGTAAAATTCATTACAGCATAAAAATAATATGCTTATTTACTATTTGTTTAATTATAAATTTGAAATATATTTTTACTTTAAAGGTCTAACATGGTGTGTATTTATTGACTCTGACATAATGAAAAGAGAGATTCATGAAGAAAGGGTTAAAACGAGTAAAAGCTGAAAATTCCCTACCGTTTTTCCTGAAGAGAGTGTGAACACAGCTATTTTAGAAGCACAGGACCAGTCACTTGTGCTGAGTAAGCAAACCCATGACCCACTGAAGTCATGCTGTACTGGGAAGAACAGAAGCAGGCTAACAGCTGCCTACAAGCTGATCCATTTTGTCACTTATTGTGCTTATTATGTTTGAAGTACTTCTCATCTAACACAAAAACCAGGAACATGAAATAGTACCATACAACAACATAGAGAGGTTTATAAAAAATTTTCTCACAGAAGCTTTTATATCTGTCTGAATTTTTAATCTTAATGTCCATAATTTTTCATCTTGAAAAAACTTAGGGAGTACTTATTTAAAACTTAAAAAAAAATTAGAATGCATTAAGACAATTGCACATGTATTTTTATGATTGTATCAGCCATGCAAGTGACATGACCTGTAAGTCAGATCTTTGTAAACAAAGAAATCTTTGGTGCTAAAATGAGTTTTCTAAACTACAAGGAAGGGTAAAGGACAAATTATCTGACATTTAAGGGTATGAGTGCCTCAGGACTGGAGTATGCCTCAGTTCCAAAGAACAGTCTGAAGCAAATCCAGAAGTGTCAGACAGTGAGTCAATAAATTAATACTCTTTATAATGAACATACATACTTTCAAAGCTATCGTTACTAACAAGTGATCTATAATCATTATAAACACATAATGATTTGCGTTGTTTACCTTTAGCATTTTAATACTTCTACCACCCTACCATTGCCAGAAGCTACCGAACAATATAACCAATATGAATTGGCGAAGAGAACTACTCTGCAGTTTTGCACGTATTAAAGGAAAAAGTCTTTCTTCACAACTCCGTTTTTAATTTACATTTTCTGAAAAGGCATCTCCTAGTGCAGCTATCAATGCAGATAACAAATGTTTAAAAAAAAAAAAAACTGGATTGTGGCCAAATCCATCAGGTTCATCTTCCAAAAGATAAATTCCAATAGGTCATCCCTGATGACAGTGCCTTGAATATCTTTAACTTTTCCATCAGAACCATTTAGTGTAACTATTGCTTCTCCACAGCTTGAACATCACTACCATTGTCAGAACCAGGCAAACAAATTTATGATGATGTTCCTGGGAATAAGGAACGAATGCAAAGGGGATTTCTCTGTAGTTCTTCATTAACATTTTATTCATTACAACAAGGGAGTTATAAGAGTTTCCTTTTACGCAAATTAGGTCACAGGATAAAAAATACACAGCATGGAAACACAGTGTATGACTACGTAGAACAAAAGATCTGGTTAATAAATTATGATAATGGAATTAGTCTACTGCTAATGTTGAGAGGCACATTTAAATATTATGAAATTTTCTTGGAGAAGGAAAAGCTGTTGCATGTATTCATAAATTGTTTTTCTCCTATGTGCCTCAGTTTCTGCAGTTTTTTTTATGTTATTTCCCTCTGAGGGAATGTACATAACTTACTATAAACATTTGTTTTGGTTTGTTGAAAGGAACATTTTGAGTGAGTAAAAGACAAATTTTTACTCTCCTGTTTTTCAAATCCATGCTTTAAATAAGTTCAGAGATGTTCTGGATCAATTCAAGCAGATTCATTCTGGAAATTATAGTGTGTAAAGTACATGCCTGAAAATAAATTAGGTTAATTAAAAAACCCCAAACCTTTAAACATTAATGCCAAGAAGATAACCATTAAGGAAACATGGGGTCCTTGCCATTGATATCTAGTATCATCAAAGTTCTTTAGTTAGTTTATTTATTTACTAGAGTTATTTGGTTTGTTTCTTTCATTTGAATTCAATTTATTTCTAAGATTTATTTAAACAAAATAGGCTAAATTCAGACCTGGTTTAAGTGGTCCAACTCTAGCGAGCTAATTAATTTGCAACTACCTCATTAATTCAGTGATTACCTTCAGTTTATTCATTACATTAACTTAACTTCTATTTTTCCATTTATGCAAGGTCTGAATAGACTCAGAGGATAGCAAAATGAAGACTCTTACAAACTATTATTTTGGCAGGAAAATAAGGAAAGATTCTTCACTTCCTACAAAGCAAAGCAGTCAATTTTAACCATTTTTCTGGGAGTGTCAGTACTCCTGCCAGCTAAAGGCATTACTTTTGCTAAAAGAGCAGGAATTTAGTTGAGCAATATTTTGCACAGAGCAATTTCTGCTCTAAAATCACAGTGTCTGGTCTGTTGTTAATAAAGATGTGATTAACAAAACATGAAAAGGAAACATTATCAGACTTGACCTTACACAGGCTGTACTTGTTATAAAGGATGCTTCCAGAGAAAGAAAACTGTGGTTCTGTAAACTAATGCTTAAGCACAAACTTAGGAAAAGGTCCCCTTTGTTATTCTGTTTCTTCCAACCCCGCTTGGATTTGAATGTGAACAGGAAAACCCAAGTGGCGAGCAAATTCTTTTTCTGCTACTGGAAATCATTAATATAAAATCCTCGGTCCTGAATGTGAAGTACGAAAAAGGTTCTCTGTATTTCCCCCTGCCAATTTGCTCACAGTTTTCCAGATACCTATATCAGACAGTGCCTTTTAAATATTCTTTTTTCTACATAATAATCATTATTATTCAATACCTACTGGAAAATTCAACAAATAGTAATTCTCAATCACAATATGTGTCCTGTTAGAAGCACGTGTTGAGAAAAAAGACCACTGACTGAAGATAAACCATCTTTTTCTGAGCAAGCTAATGTTCATGTAAGAGCAACTCCTGCACAAGTCTATGATGAATTACAGGCCATGTGCAGTAGATAATCCAAACTGGAACTGACCTTGGTAGCAGTCCAGGGATGATATTTTTCCTGGGAGGCGCTACACTTGAATTTTTTTTTTTGATAAAATTTAGGCACTGGCTTCATATTAATAGACTTTTCAGTTACTTAATTATAACACTTTATAAAATTGCAAATCTGATGTATTTCCTAGATATATGCTTAAATCTGCAAAATCGTCACTATGCTCAATGGTGAAAATCTTGGCCTTTCCCATTTTACAAAATTTTATAGCATCAATAAAAATAGTACCTATTGTTATATAGAATTGCTTTTCTAGAAATTCAGTTTAGCTGAAAATACTTTTCTTGTCTAAGTGCCAATTTAATCCTTTAGAGACAGTATATGTACCAACCCTTTATTAGACAGCATTTCAGGAGAGAAAGAAAATTTAGAAATTTTTAAACTTTTGAATGCCATTACTTTTGTTCTAAAATCATAACTACTTGCTCTAAAACCACAACAGCTTAATAATCTGTTCCAATAAATAACTGCCTAAAAGCATTAATTTTTTGGCTATGTTTGAAATAATCGACATCCTCACTGTGAAACACTCCTACATTCTAAACCACACCAGCAAAATGTCTGAAGCAGCTGTTCTGAACCATGCCTGACCTCTGCCAACTCTCAGAGAGCAGCATACACTTGTTTCCTGAAAGTCTCAGTGTTGTATGGGTGGCAACTGCCCAAACTTCTCAATTGCCAGAGGGAAAAACAGGGATACCCTTCTTTTTGGCCCACAGAGAAGATGTGACGGAAATAACTCTCAGAGACAGCAACCAGGGCTGGGCTGGCTGGTAGCTGATCTGTCTTTTTTAAAGGAAAGCTAGGAGGATAAGCATAGGGCTACATCTCTGGACTTAATGAGAGCAGAAAGGAGAAAGACAAGGAGGAGAATTAATTGATTTCAAAGGAAAATATGTTGGAATCCCAGGGAAAAACTAGCTCCATTGTGCAGTCAGAGCAGGAATTTTGGCCAAAGGCCCAACTGGCTGGGAAGAGTCTCCTAGTGAAGTCAGTGCAGATGTTACCTACAGCTGTTCTGGCACCTTAACCCTCAGAGCCAGCCAGCAGGCTGGTGGGTGTGGATGACAGTCCTACTGTAAGTTGGAGGCTGGTCTAGGTTGTGGCACCTCAAGGAAAATTTATTTAAGAAGGTTAAAATTGCTGTCAGATGTAGAACATATTAGTTCCTCTGAAATACAAATCAGTGTAAGCAATATCAGAACAATTCGGTTTCTGAGGGTTTTTTTCCTAGATCTGATAAGAACTTATCACTTCACCCTAGATTCTCATAGGTATTTAAACCCCTTATTGTAGCTGACAATAATGACTTAAGTGCCTGTTTACCTCTAACAATTTTTTCATTATTTCTATAGTAGTATTCCATCCTCAGATAGAGGCTCGGTAGGTGAAAATCATCATAATTATATATATTACTTTGTCCACAAAATGATACATCACAGATTTACTTGTCTTCTCTTCTACCTTACAGAATGTCTAACCTTCTTACATTCAGTGGGATTTGACTTAAAATGCTGCAATTTGTGAGTGGAAAAGAGTATAAAATACTTCAATATTTCAGCTGATTTTTTAACAAGAATACACTCTTCAAAACTGTCCAATTTTATAGACTTTTTGTGTGATTTTATTACCTCTTTTTGCAGACTATCTGTATTTTTAGTTTATGGTCATTGATTTTATGAGCTTCCTAATTTCAGGCTAGATGAAGCTGTTGAAAAGTTCTGTGTAGTTGTAAGTGTAATCTACACTGCAGTCATCTTTAGAAAAGCATTAATTGCAATCACTTACTGCACATGAAACAATAAAATATTACATCTATATTTTCAAGGACAGTGATCAAGTGAAGTAGTTTTTCTCATATATCCTGTTCTCCTATTTTCCTGCCCTTTAATGACATCTTCATGCCATTTGTAAAGAAGGAAGAGCAATAAATTCAGTATCTGCATGTATTCTTAGGCACTTTTTTTTTTTCTAGAAGCCTGTAAGTTTGGTAAAGCTGCCAAACTACTACAAGCTTGATAATTCTGAATAACAGTGTTTTGCATACCACGGTATATTCTACCAAATACTGAGGTATTGCAGTATCCATCTTTGCTCAGGAAGACTAAACTTTATTTTTAAACTTTAGTAGATATACTCTTAATATTAGTGATTCTTTTGCTTTTATATAAGAAGTGTATAAGTCTTCCGAGTTAGAAAAATTCAGAAGTCCTTTCCTTCTATTCTTATTGCCTTTGCAGCCAATCTGAAGCAATTCTGAAGATCCTCTCTGGATATTAGGCTTTAATGTCAATGAGAAGATTCTTCAGAGGACTTGTGTATTTACAGTAACTTCAAGACCTTTCTATGACTACTTGAAATAAAGTATTCCTTATACTATAATATTGAAACATATAATTCCTGCAAATATTACAGTGAGATTCCAATCATCATTTATTTTATTTTTTTTCATCTGCAGCTCAGAAAATAATATTTCTAGAGCTTTGATCCTGATAAATAGATTGATGTAATAGTTCCAGATATACTGTTCAGAAAAAAATTAAAATTAATTTTTAATATGTTATTTTCTAGACTTAAAGTAAGAAGTTTAAAACAGTGGGCTATTTCTAAATGAAGACAGAGAAGTGTATTCAAGGCTTCATTAGCACTTCTGAATTAATTATGGCTTAGAAACTGATTTCTCTATATTTCTCTATGTCACCTAGTGATGTAGGATTGGAAAGTCAAGATTTACAAAGCCATCAAATTCATCTTCCTTAACTGAAGCAAGAATACATGTACACTGGTATTTTTTTAACCTATTCCCCTGACCTTCACTCTTTCTAATTATCTTGCTCCAGGATTTGACCATCCCTTACATTTGAGGTCATTACTCTTTCAGAACATCCCGCTCTGTGCTCACTGGCTGCATGGCCAGGCCAAGAGAGAGATAGTGAAGGGAGTTGCATCCAGCTGGCACCTGGTCACTGGGGTGTTCCCCAGGGCTCAGCGCTGAGGCCAGTCCTGTTTAAAATCTTTATTGGTAATTTGGTAGAAGGAATCAAGTACACCCTCATTAGGTTTGTAGATGACAACAACCTGCCCAGGAGTTGATCTGCTGGAAGGCAGGAAGGCCCTGCAGAGGGATCTGAACAGGCTGGATTGATGGGCCAAGACCAAGAGTATGAGGTTCAACGAGGCCAAGTGCCGGGTTCTGCCCTAGGGTAACAACAACCTCATGCAGTGCTAGGGACAGGGGGCAGAGTGACTGGAAAATGCCTGGCAGAAAACAACCTGGGGGTGCTGGTCTACAGAAGGTGAATGTGAGCCATCAGTGTATCCTGGTGGCCAAGAAGGCCAGTGCCATCCTGACCTGTATCAGCAGCAGTGTGGCCAGCAGGACCAGGGCAGGGATTGTCCCCCTGTGCTCGGCACTGGTGAGGGCACAGCTCCAGTGCTGTGTGCAGTTCTGGGCCCCTCACTGCAAGATGGACATCAGGGGGCTGGAGAGAGTCCAGAGGAAGAACAAACTTGGTGAAGGATCTGGAGAGCAAGTCATATGAGGAACAGCTGAGGTGGCTGGTGTTGTTCAGTCTGGAGAAGATGACTCTCAGGGTAACCTTGTTGCTCTCTCAACTAGCTGAAAGGAGGCTGTAGACTTGTGGGGTTGGTCTTTTCTCCCAGGCAAGCAGTGAAAGGATGAGAGAACATAATCTTAAGATGCACCAGGATTTTAAGATTCTGAAGGAATCCAGATCAACCAGAACTGAGGAGATTCAGGTTGGGCACCAGGAATAATTTCTTCACAGAAAGGGTAAGAAAGCATTGAAATGGGCTGCCCAGAGGAGTGGTGTAATCAGTCT
Source organism: Cinclus cinclus (assembly GCF_963662255.1). Taxonomy (NCBI): domain Eukaryota; kingdom Metazoa; phylum Chordata; class Aves; order Passeriformes; family Cinclidae; genus Cinclus; species Cinclus cinclus. Next base: position 66,689,010 of record NC_085047.1, read on the forward strand.
CTGGAAGTGTTCAAGAAATGACTGGACATGGCACTGAGTGCTACGGTTTAGTTGGTGTGCCAGCTTTGGTCAAAGGATGAACTCAAAGGTCTTGGAGGTCTTTTCCAACTTCAATGAATCTATGATTCTGTATTAAGTTTTGAAGGTTGTAACATCATAGTGTTTCCACATGCATGTTTTATAAAAACAAATTTGTACTTTGTGAATAAATATCTATTCCTATGTTCCATGAAACCATCAGTAATTATACTGCTGAGGTTAATGGAGATTTTAATGTTAATTCTGCTGACTATATTGCATGAATAAAGCTAGTTGGCAATCAACATCTACTGTGTGCTTTTCATCAATAATAATAATGAATTTAAATGAAAAGAAGAATAAAAATCCACTTCAAGAATCAATAATGCTGGTAATGATATTCTAACAGAATATGGCTAGCTATGACTCTCAGAGCTCTGCACAAGCAACTTATTCTGATTAATAAGTCAAGCAAAATATAATGTGGAAAATACATAGTCAATTGTGTAACCCTAATGTTAACATGTCTTATAATATATGGAATTTTATTACATTGGAAGGTTCTGCTGATACCATGCACTGCCTTCAGGTCAGAATTACTGTCTTAGTATTTAGGAATAATGAGTGAATTTTAGATTCATTATTCTCACTTATGAAAACTACTTTTTACTGGGTTTCAAATAAATTCAATTCAACTAAATAGAGATGCATTGTTCTATATTAAGCATTGTTTGCAGCTATATGTGCTGTGTCCCATATGTGCTGGAATTTTATTCAAGGAAAACTGCAGAAAGGTACTGGTATCTTTGGTGGAAAACGTTGAATTGTTGGAACTGAAATTATTTATTTACATTTTTATTATTTGAATTCACATTGTAAAAAGGCCTCGCTAAAGACTTTTCATGTTAATAGTTATAGAATTTTCGTACTCAAAAAATAATATTTGTAATTGTAATAAATCCTTGGAAATTTAGATTTTGTGCATATTTTATTCAAAATATTTTTGATTCCTCTTTTTCAGTTATTTTTTTTCCATACATGAAAATAGAAACACAGAGCCTGACCAATGAGTAGATTTTTTTGTGCTCTACTCTTGGATCCATAAATAATTTATTTTTTTTAACTGTTATAAGTTGATAAATATTCTGAACGAATTCTGTCTTGTTACACAAAATCACCTTAAATTAAAAGAGCCCTACAAATGAGGTATTAAACATTAATACAAATGCTATTCATGCATCTTAAATGTGTTATTAGCCATGTATCCTCCAGGAAAAAAAAATATTATTGTATGTTCTTTTAAATATTTCATTTACTCTCATTCACCCACTAACTAATGTGTCATGGACTGGGGTGCAAAGATTCCTCATCCAAAGCCAGAATACAGATCTTAGATGGAATAACTCTTTATTTAATTAAAGAAAAAAGAAGATGAAGAAGAAGAAGATGAAGAAGAAGAAGAAGAAGAAGAAGAAGAAGATGATGATGATGAAGGAGAAGATTAGGAGAAAGAAAATTCATGGGAAAAGACCAATGGGGAAAAAAAGAATAATCTACTGATTTGTCCTCTCTTCTTCCTAAGCCCTGAATAATTCTGATTAGTAAGAGTTAAATAAAAGATGGTTTCCTTATATGTACTGGGTATGCCTTTTGCAGGGACAACTGGAATGCTGAGCTGTGTCTCGATCATAAGTGTCTGTTTCTTCTTTTCTTCTTTTTTCTTCTTTATTATCCTCTTTTCTTTTTTTTTTTTTTCATATTCTTTTGATTTTAGAATTCCAGTCCCTCCAATTAATTTCCTCTCAGAATAAAGCACCCATCATAAGCGTAAAATGCAGGAGACTTGTACAGCTTCTGCAGGTCAATAGCCAAAATGGACAATTTCTATACCTCAGAATTGTAGCTGGCATAATTCTGTAACATTTCTTTCAAGATGACAAGAAAAACAGAATAAGGAATGAAATACTGCATGCTAGTTCATGAAGGCAGAATACAATTAGGAGATCTCATATAGCTATGAATGTGCTAGGTAGAGAACTTAAAAGGAATATTTTTCACAAATTAATCTTTATTTTCCTTACTAATTATTAAACACCATGCTGTGAATAACTGGTGATAATGTTCTAATAAGAAAAATCAATAAATTTACACCCAGGGTCACTGTAATTGATGCTGCAGAATAGAAAAATGTATTCTCCATTGATCCTTTAGCAATCTTCTAACTATAAAGGAGAGGAAAGAAAGCCAATTACTGTAGTATGCCTCTGAAAAATGATAAGATTAAAACAAGCTAATTATGTGTTCTTGAATAAGTACAATTTTTGATGAAAGTAAGTAGAATAAGGGCATCCTGCATCTCCAGTACAGAGATATTACATTTTACTAATTAAAAGATAGTAATTTTACATTTAACTTTTCTTAACCAATAGACAAACAAATGGTTAGAAAAATAAAACTTTTAAATCTCCCAGGATAAAACCTTTTGATGTTTCTGTGAACACAGGAATAAACTGAAGAATGAAACAAGCTCCTGTAGCACTGAACCTAAAGGAATCTTCATACCTGAGGAAACAACACTTAAGAAGAAAGACAGTGACCACAAACATAACAACCTATGAATATATGGCCACTGCTTTCTGTTTTGCATAGAAGGTATTGATGATTTCACATAGTGCCGCATACGCACTGCTGTGATGCCTTCCACAGCAGGCTTATCCATACTGGAGCATGGCTGTAACAATTAATAAATTATCAATACAGAATGATGCAGAAAGTCAGCAGCATCTACTGCTCATTTTGATCTCATGGTTCACTAAAGTAATTAGAAAAATCAGATTTTTCTTTCAATGATTAATAAGTAAATAATCTTTCTTTAAATCTGTTAGCAAAATTCACTAAAATACTTGGAAACATTAAGATTTTCCTTTTTCCTTTAATTTGCTGCTGTAGATAAAATAAAGCCCACCAGTAATATAAGGCAAAGACATTATTCAAAGTGACTTGAATGCACATGCAAAAATATGTATCATTATTCTGGCTTCAAATTCTTGACTTCAGTTTGGACTATAACATGCCATTTTGAAGTCTATATTTAATCAGATTCTTCACTTTCAGATATTCATGGAAGTGCATGGTTTAAACCTGCTACTTTACCACACAGGCATCTCCTATTGAGCCTATACAGAAAATTAGGCAGTTTTCTTTGACCAATTCCCTCAAACACTGTTGGATTAATTTATTTTGACCATACTCAGTCATCTACTCAGTGTCTCCCAAACACAGCTTGTAAACAACTGGAACAGGTTGTGCAGGAAGGTGGCAGATGTCCCGTCACTGGAAATACCCAAGGTCAGATTGGATGGAGCTCTGAGCAACCTGATCTTGTTGAAGATGTTTCTGCTCATGTCAGGACTAGATGATCTTTAAAGGTTTCTTCCAACCCAAACTATTTAGTGACTTTATGTCTCAAACCCACAATATTCTAGTGAAGGTCAGTTTTCTAGACATTCCTTAACTTATCAGGATGGGAACTCTGAGATTAAAAGGCACCACTACCACTTCACTAGAAAGTCACTAGATAAAAATGAAACTTATGAAGCAGGAACTAACTAGGTTCATCTCTTGACTTCAGTTTCATTGACATCCTAATCCTCATACAATGGATGCTGGAAAACAGCTGCATTTTGGTACTTTCCTAAGTGCTGCTTTAGTTTCAGCTATAAATTCTGGAAAACCATTTTCCCTTTAGTTTATTGGCTATAACATTCTTTTATATATATATATATATTTCTCCTTTTGTTTTTTTTTTCCTGATCATCAGCTATCTATACTAACTCTTAAGATACAGACATAAAATCAGTGTATTTGAAGCTGCACTTACTACTCTAATTGCTTGATAATTACCTATGACAAACACTTTTTTCTGTTTTTCTTAACCTATCTATATTATAAGCTATTGCCACAGCTTACGGTTCCCTTATTGGGTGTAGGTGTGTATGGTTTAGGGTGGGGGATTTTCTACATACACAGAGCAATACAGCTCTGAGACAACTTCTCATTAATCAGTCAGTAATAAATGTCAAGGGGGTGCTGAAAAAGAATGATATCACTGTGGAAAACCAGTCTTATTAGTCTACACTTTACATAGTCTTGTCAATGTGATCTTTAAGACTTTTTTTTGGTCTCATACTTTTCAGAGAAAAAAACAAACTGAAATTTAAAAGACATGTAAGAAGCTACACTTTGCCCTAGGCATGCTTTCACTAATTTTAGTTTGTTATTATTCAGTTCAGTGAGCTTGCTCAAGTTTAACATTTCAATTACTTGTGTAACTACCTAAAAAGGACTATCATATAAAGTAGTTTCTGTTTTAGGGGATCCTGATGCTGGTTCATAACATGCAAACTACTTGTGCATGCTGCTCAGACAAGTTTGATCAGAGCTGTGGGACTGTTCCCTGGTGGCATGTTCTAGAAAGAATGCAAGAGGTTCACTCCTCTGACTTTGCATGGACACAGGCAACAGTTACAGAAACACTGAAAACAACTGAACACAGGTCAAGCTCTGTGAATTATCACCATTTGAACTGGTCAGGAAGATTCCTCTTTCAGGGCCCTCTTTTTGATCCATTTTTCTACATTGAAATCACTTTAAGGAAATATTTAATTAAAATAATATTCAAGTAATTGTATTTCTGAAAGATTAAACAAATGTAGATATTCCCTATGATTAGCCACAGGTGTCAAAGAATGGCTCTGAAATAAAATAAAACAATTAACCCTCCTGCCAGTGTTTACTCTAGTAGTATTCTTTCTTTAATATTATGCATAAATTTTTCAATGAAATCTTAACTGAGCACCCAGCACTATTTCAGATTTCAGCAGTAGAAATATTTTGAGTATTAAAAAAAATTAAAGGTAAATGTTCAGTACATTCATTATACACACTGTCCTTAATTCACATATGTAAAATCAAAGTATATTACAAAAATGTGTTAAACATTTTTGGTTTCACTAGCATTATATTGCATTATTAGTGTCACTAAGATGACTATTTGCATTCACACATGCTTCACTAGGCTTTTTTACAGCTGCAATTGTCATACACCACTGAAGTCATCTTAGTATGTAACAGGCAAGTAAGAAGATCAGAGAAAACAGAAAAGACTGTTTGGAAAGAATAAAGAGAGAAAAAATATTAATGTTAACCTGAAACCAAATTATAGTTCTTTCAGCTTTGTATTGGGTCTGTTTATATGCTTCCTTAACCATCTGATCCCTTTATTTGCTCAAAGTGAATTTAAATTATTTAAGCACTACTTGTAGATACACAATTATGGATGTGATTCACTTCTAAAAATTAAGTCCCAAGTTTAAGTATCAATTTGTCCTGTAATCAAAATTTGACTGTTAAACAGCAATGAAAAAGAACTGAGTGTCACCAGCAGGGAAAATCCAAGTATTTCAGATGCTTCTCTCGGACATTTTGAATTGCCATCTGTAGATCCCACTGAGTATCCAGAGATACTAGTTTATGCTTATGATTTACTTTCAGACTGATGAAATTGAGTGATATTAATTGTATTCTTCTAATTTTTAGTTGGTTTGAAGTGATACTAGAGGCAAAGGGAATAAAAATATGATTCTTAAAATACCTGCTGGCTTCAGGATACCAGTTCCATATCAACAGAATGAGACAGAGCACAAAATTCACCAACAAAGTCCATTTCTGAGGAATTTGGTACTAGAGATTTTGAAGTGGTCAAAACTGGTGGTTGATACAAAAATCCAAAGAGGATTTGATTCTGTGAAAAAATCTCAATCATAGCCTCATGTCCAAAGTCAGGAATTTTTGCTGTATTATTTATGATAAAATAGTGGTAGCAGAGTGGGAAGGAGTCCATTTAAACTAAAAAAAATGGTGTTTCTTTTGATTTTTCATTGTCCTTCTGAAAAGGCTGTGTCTTCAGATGGGCATTACACATTCATGACTCTCAGTACAGGATCACTCAATGAAGGCCTTAAATAAAAGTATTAAATCTGTGAATTTTTTTTTGTGGAGATTAAGAGAAAAACATGTGAAGAGCATTTTTAGACCCTCAGTACAGGTCTCCAGTGAGCAATTTAACAAGTCTGAGTATAAAATTCTGCTTAAGTGATAAAGCTGAAAAAATCTCTGACTTTCAGAACTGTTGATTTAGCTGTTGATTCAGAAGGACAACTTATATAGCAACACGTGTGTACATCCATATGTGTTTTCAAGAACCTAATCTGACACAGTCCAGATGAATCACACATAAATGTGCCTACTTCACTACATTGTCTAAAGCTCGGGTAGAGAAATATTAGCTTTAGAGCATTTGAGTGTTTTGTCCAGATTTTCTACACCTTTTGTTAAGCTCTTTGCAAAAGCTTTTCCCACTCTCTTCATAATTTGCTTATCTTTCTCCTTACTTGGCCCACACACCTTCTTCTCCCTGAATTGTATCACCACTTGTCTATGGTCCTTCTTTCCTTCCTCTGTCTTTACCTTCGTCTTCACCTTTAGTTTTGTCTTTGTTTTCCTTTCTCCTCCTCTTCCTTCCTCTCCTCCTCATGTTCCCTCTTTTTTTTTTTTTTTGTTCAATTACCTGTTTGCTCCTCAAAGTGGTACCAACAATGTATTTGTATGTCTGCATTATTTTGCAAGCGCAGCCCCTTCTTGAGAAATCTTCCATTACATATAAATACAAAGGAAAACAGTGATCATTTGGAGTTTGAATACAAGGAAAAATGATGGCTACCCAGATTTCTAGAGGATCCAACTAGCTATTCTGTAAGCTAACAGATGCTGAAAATGCTGTCATTCAGTGCCTAAGAATATGTTCTTACCACTTCAGCCCCAAGAAGAGCAGAATCAAAAATATTTTATTCTCTCTGCTGTTAGGTAGTGAGTTTATAATGATTTATAAATGAAAGATAACATTGTTTGAAAGTGTTCTGCATAATAAATGTCTGAACAGTTTCAGTTCTTTATCATCCACTTCAGAATATATTCACAGAATAGTTATCCAGTTATATCGTTCAAAAGATAAAATTGACATGTGTTTACATCTTGTACCCTTACCATGTTCAGCTTTTTCACAAAACCTGCACATTTGAAAATAATCATATCCACATTCTGAAGGCTTTCTATCTAAAAGGTGTACATGCAAAGATTTAAAACAGGTGTATGTGTAAACTTATTGCGGTTTGTGTTTGTATATAAACATATATATTTGATTACTGTTTTTCATTCCGTTGCACATTCTTCTTCTTTATGATCTATTATTTCTTGCTGGCTATAAAGCAGCAAGTGCTAACACCTCTATAGCTAATGAAGCATGTATTTCTTCTTTGAATATATTATAGTCACAGCACTAAAGAAAGAGCAGTTGGGGAAATTTTAATAGCAATGCAGCATGTGTTGCTCTTCTAATATGTTTTAACTTTGCTGCCTCTGTTATAATGATCAAGTTTGCTTCATTCATGCTACAGGTGGAAATATTTTCCTGGTTTACATAATGCTATAGTATTGTACCTAATTGAAATACAAGAGAGAAAAATCTCTTTTAGATTAATAGATTTCTCTCTCTAATAGCATAAATTTTCTGTATCCCAGAGCTTATAGCTTATTTCAAATAATGAAAAGAATATTCAACACCCTGCCTACACCCCACACTCCCCGTTATGGACTAAACCCTATTTTATTTTCTCTCCAGTTAAATGAAAGACTTCATTTTATTTTATTCCACCTAGCAATATATGTAAGATACATTTTTCACTACAGAAGGAGAAAAATTATCAAAGCTAAAATGAATTGCTTTTTTTTTTTTCTTTTGGTCTGCAATAAAAAGGATGCAAAGAAAAAATCAAACACATCTAATAACAGCTGACTCCTTGCTTAAAGTGCATAAAAATATTCTGGAGAAAATAAAAATTCATATTAACTTGGATTGTCAGGAAAATGCACTCGCACTCTCTCATAAATCCAAAAAGGAAGGAGTAAGAAAAATGAAATTATCATTTCATATGTTGCAAAAAACATGTATCTTATATACCATAATTAGGTAGAATAGAGTAGAGAAAAATCTCTTTCAGTGGGAGATAAGCCTTGAACCTACATTACATAATCTACATGAAGATTGATTATACAGAAGGAAAACTGCAATGCGTTGCCAATTTTCTCCCAAAAATTTTCTCGAAGAAATTTTTTGGGAAATCTCACTTTATTATATTTGTCATTGTCCCTCCTACTCTCCAAACTAGAAAATCACCTCAACCATATTAAATTTCATTTTAAAATAAAGCACTTTATCTGACAGAAAGTACTACGAACATCAATATATGGCATATGGAAAGAATTTCTAGTATTTGAATATTCAGTTCCCTTCATGAACCTCAATGAATTTTATTCAGAAACATTATTCTGAATGAATTTTTTTTCATAACCCAAAACAACTTAATCAAAAAATACCTTCTTTTGAAATTTCTTTAAAACAAGTTAACAAGCATTCAAGATAATCCTAATTTTTGCACTTTGTCAAACCCACTAATATTTCCAGCAACGCCCTCCAGTATTTTCTGCCATTCATCAGTTCCAGGAGTATTCATCTCACAAAACATATCTGTGTAACTGGCATTAATTGGCACACTGATTGGCAGAGCATAACCTACCATGTCATGCCTAGAAGTGGTCCATCTATGTCAATACCAAAGGAGAAGAGGTGGAATGCATGCGGAACTCGATGTCACTACCCAGCATGGATGACAAGACTTTGGTCTCCAGGGCATACTTTCCCCCATGATGCTAAAACGCTGAAATTTATAAGCGGAAAAATATAATTTCCATCTACAGGCCAGCTGTGAGTTAACACAGATGTCAGGAAAATGACCACTTTATCTTTCCTCCTAAGCCTTCTGTACCAATAGCACCACCCCCACTCTTCTTCTGTCACTCTTGATTACATCTTCAGTCCAGTTTTTTTATTGTGTTGCCTGAAGCAATTCCACCAGCCATGTTGGACTCAATCTTTCTTTTGCCCATTTCTCCCACAATTATTTCTCTACCTTTTTACTACAGTGTTTTGAAGTGGTGGTTATCAGCCTGCAGTTCTGCTACAAGGCCATTGCTATGTCTAAAAAATGTCCTCAGTACTTGCTTCCATCACTAAACCTAAAAGAATCTAACAAAAAAAATCCAAAAAACAAAAACCACAACCAAAATTAACACAACCAAAGGAAAACAAAAAAGAACTCAAACAAACAAACAAAAGCAAAACAAACCTCAGGTTTTGAGAGACATGATAAAAGAGATACATTGATATATTATAAAGGAAGATAAATGCTCCATTATATTTTATACATTTTTTTCTTATATTTTAAACACTTTGGGGAAGTTTAACAACAACAGAATCATGCAAAATAGGAACATATTTAATGTGTGCCTTTTATTCTGACTGTGAGTAGAAGCTGTTTGAGGATGAATTTATTTATGCAAAGGAGAAGGCTGATGCTCTCTCACCAGTACAGTGGAAATTCAGACTAAGGAGAACAGATGCATGAGGGGAATTTCATGTGGAATAGCCTGAGTGTTGTGTCGGCTTGTTGCAGAATTGGTCTCTTAATAGAAATCACCAAATTTCAGCACACTTCTACATGTTAGGGTCATTAGTGTATATGACTTTGAAATAAATCTTCAGAAATTAAATATAATATTAAGATAGGAAACTGATAAAAATTTTACACTGTGGGTTTTTTCCATTACATTAAACATGAAAAATCTAAGTATGTTATAAGAGAACTGTTAATTACAATATGACTGGACATGAATTATACTTCTTTATCTTAATTCCTGACATTTCTGTCATGGATTATCATGTCATGTTGAGCTCAGTCACTTTAGTTTATAACTTGAGACAACAAACATGACAAAATATGTCACAATAACCCAGATAGTATGTCAGGAATTTTTAGAAAAAAAAATGCTTTCTCTTTCAGCTTGGACATTATCCTTCCCCACCACCCCAACCCACCCCACACCCTGCCCCCCCAAAAAACAATTGAAATTGTATTTGTCACAACTGCAACTGAAATAGTACAGTTCAAAATTTAAAACTTTTAACTCTTTTTTTTTAGTCTGATTTTTTCATCTATGCCACTAAATAGCCAGCTAAAGAAATATTTATATGCTAACAGCAAAAATAAATGGAAACAATTAAATGTAACTTGCATTATGGAAGAGAAATTTTGTTAGCCCTCTTTTCATAATCTATTCAAGATGAGAAGCTGATATTCAGGCATAACATTTATTCTTCAATGAGCTCTTGATCATATCCAGTTTTAAAGAGACTGCTTAAAGTTCAAGCATATTAAGTGATCTGGTCAAAGTTATAGTCTAAAACTGTGTATTGAATTTATCTTAGAGCATGGCATACTTCAATTTTTCTGTATCCCAAACTGCTTCTCTATTTCTGTTTTAAATCAGGAATAAACCCAACATGGTATAAAGTATACCAGAACACTATGTACTGAAAAATGAAAGCACCAGATGCTTGATGCAAAATGCAAAACCTGTCAAAACGAGTAATAGAAAAGTTATTATTTAAGAATACTTTACTATGTAATCTGCTTATTCCAAGTCTTGTTCAGTTTTTAATAAAGATTATAAAAGGGGATACTGTAGACCAAAGTTGTTTGGAATTTGTAGGGACTATTTTGTTGTCAAGTGGTATATTTTTCAATTTTCTTCATTATTAGGGAAATCAATTAAAACATACTTTGTCTGTGCCACATATGTCAAGTGTATGATTTGTAGAGGATTCTTACCTGCCCAATACCCTTATTCTATCTCCTTCTGCCTCCTCCCACCCACATTCCTCCATCTTGGGTTAGGGGGTTCACTTTTTTCCCTTTTAATAAGAGTTTTGTGTTAAAACTGGCAGGTTGAAATGCCTGAAGTGAGAATTCTCAAACTGTCTTAACTAGATTTTGGCATTTAATAAGCTGTAAACTGCTGAAGCTATTTGCAGATGAAGCCTCATTTTTGTCCATCAGCAGGGGGCTGGGAGCATAATTAATTGAGTGAAAGTTAAAAGACAGACAGCATGGTTACATTTATGCAAATATCACGGAAGAACATCTAACAGAAAAGAGAAATACCTTGTAACTGATTGGTGTGGTTTTGGACCAAAATCCACAGGGTCCACTTAAACGTTGCTGATTGTGCATATGAAAATTAAGGCCTATAGTGGTGGGGTTTTTTAATATACTTTCTGCAATGTAAAAGAGAAGCTTCACTAAAAGCCAAAGTTCCAAATCCAGTGAGACAGTTCTATTTCTGCTTTAAGGTTTTTACTGCTTTTCACTGTTAAAAATCATTTTTTAAAAATGGTATTGCAAAAATCACACAATGCATGTGCCATCAACCATATGCCAATCTCTGCTTTTAATTTCTTTTATTCATATCCCAATCATATGCATCCTGGTGCACCAAAGAGTCCATTTAGTTAAAATTAGTTAAAAGTTTAAACCACAGAGATCAGGACAACTGATACAGGCACTAACCCGGGTGCTGCTTGGGGTGATCAGAAGCTTTTTAGTTTATTCTATGTTACATTTTCTTGCAGGAAATTTTGTTGAATTTTTTCCCCCAGGCACTACTGCATATTGGAATGATTCTTGAATTAAAACTAAAACCAGAAGACATGAGCATTTGGATTAAAACCCTTTCCCTTTTATAACTCTGGGGTGTGTATTCTACATTTACAAGAAAATAATTGCAATTGTGTTCATTGATTTTTGATTATGCATGAAGGGCATCATGTACAGCAGATAAAAGTGGTAAGGAGATTTTTCTAGGGAACTAGACTCTAACTCCTTTTTTGTCCAGCACGTGGTTTAACTGGAACATCTAATTCCATCAGGGTAACTACTGGCAAATAGTTTAGTTTTCTTAGGCAAAGGAAACACTGTATAATTCACTCATTTTCAATATAATGTGCATAGATCTCAGCATACCAGAATTTGATAGATTCTTCCTATATCCTACAGTGTTGCCAATATTCTAGAATCAGCTCAAACTAAAGCTCAAAAAGCATAGGAAGAACGTAGCTTTAAGAAATCAAATACTCCCTGCTTTTTGTATGTGTGTGAACAGGAAGATAAACCCTTGATTGTCAGGCTTGCTAAGGTTTTACAATGCTTGGTGCAGCTAAGTGCCAGGCATCCCTAGACAACAGCAGGTGCTCTGTTTTGGGAGCTGCTTCAAGCACCTGTACAACACAGGCAGTGGAACCTGGGCAGATGCCCACTGACCCAAGTCCCACACATGACCATTTAAGTCCTAGGTAACCTTGCCCCAAGGAACATTCCATTGGAAGGAATTATTTATTAGCTCATGACGTCCAAGTGCTTCTCTCTGAAGTCTGCTGTTCTTTTTTGTTCTGAGCAAAACCTACGAAATAATTCCAGTCCTTAAACTTCTAAATGCAAAGAGACATATAAATCAGTATCTTGCTATTTGTTCAAACAAGGCAAGGTGAGTACCCAGAGACCTACAATGTATATACAATTGTGAAAAATGGATAAAAATCTATGTAAAGAACATAAAGAGAGCCAATAGATCACAATAATTTTAATCTGGTTTATCAGTGCAGTTAACTTCAGACTTCCTAATATGCACAACTTAACTGTTGAATATTAAACATCAAAGAGTTTAAAATTATTATCTACTAACAAATAAACAATTAGGTGATACCTATCACCTATCTAATAATTGTTGTACTCCCACTGGTGGCTAGAAAAATAATCATTGTTCCATTTGCTGTAAAAAAGTGGAAACTACTGTGTATGCCAATTGTGCAGTATTCAAATACAAAACAGTACAGTGGTCAAATAGTGGAAATACTGCTGCCATCTTAAAATATTCATATATTTTATTATAAATTGGTGTTATGTCTTTCTACATTATGTTTTCATTGAATTTGGCATCACAGTCTGTAAATATATTAATATGATAAATATTTTCTCTGATATATTCTCTTCCTGGAATTAATTAGCAGTCTTAAACATGTACTTACAGAAAATAACCACCCAAAACTAACTTAATTAATGTTCCTGTGAACAGCACATAACTTTAAAAAAATTTAAAACATTTAAATCTATAATTATGGTTTATAAACACTCAACTCCCCCCTCGTCCCCCCCCCCCCCCCCCACCCCCCCATGTTTGTGGGTGGTTTTATTTTTGGTTTTGGGGTTTTTTATGCTTGCCTGGGAGCAGAAGTCAGTTCCCATGAATGATATATTCTTTCTAAAACTGTGAATTCTGTACAGGACTTAGAAGGACAGTACCAGAATATACTTATTGCTATCTTCCTTATTAAATTAACAGTAAATTTTGGAGTCAAATAACCCATCTATATAACTCAAAAGACAATTCAGTGAGGGAATGAAGAGAGCAAAGAGAAATAAGGACTTCAAAATGGCTTTTGTTATATAATTTTTTATTAATTGCTTTTCTACCTTGATCTTTAAAAACTGCCAGCCAAAGAAAACTAAGAAAGCAGAATGAACAAGAGTCTTCCTTTTACTATCCGTCCCTGTGGGGTAAGTATTAGTTAAAAGTACAGAAAAGAATGGAAATAAATTTCCAATGTTTGTAATTCAGACAAGCTTATAATTCTTTCTTGGAAGCCTCATGGAGCAGCAATGCAGTAAACATATGATGACTTCTAACAAAGCTGCCTGCCAAAATAACTCTATCAAGATGGATTATGTAAACCTACATACAGGATGCTGTAAGCATCATCAAATACTACATTTATGAGAATTATTAGCCCTTTTGCATAGAAGTCAGAGCATTTTGGGAAAAAATTAAGTTGACTACAAGTTGCAATATTTAGTCAAAATAATTTAAAACCAGCTAATACAGATGACCCAGTAGATATGCAACCCTTAGAATGTATCTTTCCAATGATATAAGCAAGTTATTTAAATGTATTCCCCTTTTATAGTATTATCAATGAACAATCTGTATCAGACAACTTTCTGTACCAGTAGCTTCTTCCTCATTATAGACTTGGTAAGAGTAAATTAATGATTTTTTTTTTTTTCCTATAGAAACATATTTTTATTTTCAGATTCTGCTTAGTCAACAGAAAAAAATATGCATAGCAATATATTAAAGATTATAGATGACAAAATGAAATTCAGGTAATGTTTTCACTAATCTGCCATTGCAGCAAGGTTCAGTAGGTCCAGAGTTGGGCCTACATTCCATGTATTATGATAATTAAAAGAACTATTTGAAAAAGAAATCAAATATAAACTTTTCTGCCGGTAAAAGCAATGAAATTTTGGATTATGTTGAATGACTAAAATCTCACGTTTAATCTTCTGGAAAATCCTTTCTGAAAATATGCACAAATACCAGAGAGATACCTGAGTATCCTTCTTGAGTTTTGGAATTCATACTGTTTTATATGAAGTTTAACAGCAAAATTCAGAAGCTTGAACTGACACCTTGTGAGTGCAGAGAAAAATTATTCCTTCTTTCAAAGAAGAAAAAAAAATAGAAGAAGAAGAAAAACTCCAACAAAAGCCCCTGTTTATTCACCCTAAATTTGTCTGTATATTTACCCATTCTAATTTTCAGTAATAGTTTTTTATTTTTTTCTTTCTCTTTATTTTTTCTTTTCTTTTTTGCTATAGTTGCTTTTGATTAAGGTCAACTTATTCACTGAAACTTAGTGTGCAGAAGAAGATGTATAAAAGCTCATACTTCTTTGTGGGGGACTGTTAGTATGTCTTAGCCTTTGAATTTGACTGAAGATTTTCCACTGACAAATATTGCAGTTAATTAATGACCCACGGTTTTTGAGAAAATTGTAACAGACTAAAGGAGGAGCATATCCATGAAAAAGTTCCACATATTGATAAATCTCCAAAGGACTCTTACAAGAGAGGGATATACTGTTTGTCCATATTCAGACTGTAACACAATATTACTTTAAATAGTTGTAAGTTCTGTTTGGAAAATTTGTTATGTGTTTGTACTGTCCTAGCAGCATTCCTGGTGCATGAATGGTGCTATACCATTAGTACAGCTTTTAAGCTCTTTCTGTGAACATTAAAGTTCAGCAGTATGCAGAAAGGAAATCACAAGGACTGCTAAACCCTCTCAGTATTTATTCAGACAACAATGATATCAGCACAGAAAACCAAGCTTATCTCCTGAAGAACTTTCTGACAGCAGCTATTTTTACTGGGCATAATCCCATGTGTTTTACTAAACAGGGGATATTTTTTTTTGTTCAGTAATACTAGATGGAAATAGGTCCAAGGATTCAGATTCCATTTTCAGGCCTTCTTTTTATTCTGATCAATAAGAATTTTGTTCCTCTGCTTTAGAAGAATGATGTCTTATGAATAAGAAATTGGCTCAGAATGATGTGCTTGGATACAGTCCATATTTTGAAAATGTTAGTACAACACTGTTAGTGTTTGTTACACAGAAGAGTAGAATATTTATGCACTGGCTGAACCCTCACTGTCGCAGGTCAGAGTCAGCTCTGGCATCAAGTTAGGAATAAAGCTCTGGCATAATGGTGGCATGAAATGACCATTTATCATGGTACTTCGTCTGAACTGATAACTTTCAAGAAACATCCTGATTCACATTTGATCTTATTGAGACCTCAGATATAATTACACAAACCCAAATGCACTGGACACTTTAAACCCTGATAAACTAAGATAATAAAACATATGAAAACCCCTTTTCAGGTGTAATTTTATTACAATGAAATTCCAGTCTGAAATAGGAAGGTAATGCCAGAAATGGTCGCTTACAACTCCATACTAGCTTCTCTCCCACCATACCCGAAGAAGAAAAAAGGCTGGAAACAAATGTGTTGAAGCACATTATATAAACATGTTGAAATAAATCTGTTCAAATAATTTATATTTTCAAAGCATATTGTGCATGAATTTACATATAATTTCTGAACTATTTTTGCTCACTGGTTTTGGATATTTTACAAATATATTTTGGATTCTTTATAAAAGAATAAAAATGCTTTTAATGTATTTAGTAAAATGAAACTTGGAAGTTATAGCTCAATTGTATTGAATCTGAATCTATACAGATATCATAGGATGTCTGGAAACTTTAAGCTAAATTTAATCTTCATTGATGTTAAGAACTTGACTAAAGTCACTGGAAAACATAGCCAATATAGGCACCTTCTATTAGTTGAAGGTTGAATAATTAGAGATATTTCCTTCCAAAGGCACTTCACCCTGAGAAGGTGCCCACTACTTTTCACCACTTTTCCTAAAGTGTCTGATGAGGACAATCCTACATTACTGCATCAAGTTGGAGGTCACATTTCTCTTGAACAGCCTGGAGAAAAGGAGGCGGAGGGGGCACCTTACTGCTCTATACAAATACCTAAAAAGAGATTGTAGTGAGGCAGGGGTAACAAGTGACAGGACTAGAAGGAGATGGCCCCAAGTTGTGACAGCAGAGGTTTAGATTAGATAGTATGAGAATTTTTTTCATGGAAAAACATTGTCAAGCACTGGAACAGACTGCTCAGGGAAGTGATGGGTTTCCTTTAAAAAAAAAAGTGTGTGGATATGTAACCAGAGGATATTTTTTAGTGGTTAACATGGTGCTGGTGCTAGGTTGAAAGCTGGATTTAGTGATCTTAAAGGACTTTTCCAGCCTTTATGATTCTAGGACTCCAACATGAAGAACTGTCACTATTCCAGAATTCAGGAGAGAAAACACAGCTTTTTTCAGAGAACATAGATTAAACTTCACAAGATGATTCTCTGAAAGTGAAAACACAAAGTTATACTGCCTAAGATGGTAGTCTATAAAGAAAAAAAGTTATTGAAGAATATTTGGTCTCCAGCATATGATGCTTAAGTCAATACAGCTTTGATATTTGTGCCAAGGAAAGGGCTCTTTATGAATAAGGCTGTACAGTATTAACTACTGTATGTGTATGTAGCAAAAAAAAATGAACTGAAATACAAGCAAAAGTCATACTGGAGACATCACCATGTTTTCAAGGTACAATTGAGATGAAGTTTAAAAACTCTGGAGTTTGGAATTCCCTGGTTTTTGGCTGTTTTATTTTTCCCAAGCCTAAATATTGCACTAATGACTTTTTTTTCTCTCTCTCTCTCTTCATTATATCTAAAGACTGTATACAGAAAGCATTTGGGGAACAAGGAAAAGAAACACCCACACAAGGGAGAAAGAACCCACAGCTTGTATTGATCTTGGCATTTTCCCATGTTGCAACCAAATGAACAAGCCACAGGTGCAACCAGAAAGAGCAGGTGATCCAAACAAAATGTTATTGTGATGGGAATAAATATGATTTTTTGTCCATAATGTATTCATCTCAAGGCACATTGGTGCATCTGTTACATATTTACCAGCAGTGTTGATTTCTGGCAGAAATATTTAAAGAATGCAAATCTATGAATTTATACACCTTAAAGATATATTCAACAGCTTTCTTCTTTCTATTTTCTTCATCTGGATTCTTTAACTAATTTATCTAATAGTACAGCTAACATTCAATAACATAAGAAATTTGTGTTTATAGACTTGTTATTCTGCATCAGAAACATAGGAAAGGAGAGTTAGGAAGACATGCCCAGATTTCAATATAAAAAGTTTGGCATTACAATCAGGCACATCTCCACAGTTCCTTTACTTTCTGTGTGGTTGTTCCCAGGTTTGTCCTATTTTAACAGCTTTCTAACCTGCTTCTGAACCAACAGAGAGGCTTATCCAAGCTAGTGAATAGTGTTCATTTTATGAAGAACTACATTATTGTTTTTGCCTTGAAAAGGCAAGTATTTAGAAGTGGGCAAAAGCTGAACCACCATATTGATCCAAGCAGGGAGGTATGTTCTAAAACCCTTAAAATAAAAAGTGTGAATGCCCTGGAAGCAGAATTCACAGCTGAAAGGACTGACACTGTTGTGTTGTTCTTAAAGAACATCTTTGACCGCACACACTTCAGTGTGCTAGACGGACTAGTCTGGACAAGCTACAAATCTGGATTAGGCTAGCTAGATCTGAACAAGATCTGGACAAGGGCAGATCCTGTACGGCAATTCTTATGTTCTCAACTTTACTCTTAGCACTGTTAATTCTTACATCTACAAAATAAAACCAGGATTTCCTAAAGAAAATGTGAACTCCAGTTTCCTGTCTGTTTTTTTGATTCTAGGAGTCACACCATATCTAAAATTAACCACATGTGTTCTGCCTTCACTGTTCCTACTCTCACGTAATCCTCTTGACATTTCCAGAGTCAGCAAAACTGGGCTTTATTCCCCATTTTCACCTTCTGACTCCGGCTCTTGCAGTTCTGGTTGTTCATTTACTTCAGCAGGACAATTTGGGAAAGCCAGTGGTTCACCCAATATCCTGGTGATATCCTGGTACACAGTTCCAGGAAGTAAGAAAGGTTTAAATTACATGCTATAGTCCTCAAATAATTTGCAATCATTCTCACCATTAAATTGTTAAGTGGGAAGTCATAACTACTCTACTACTTTGACTTTGGTAACCTCTTTCTTTGGTGATACAGTCAGCTATGCCAAATGCACAACTGCAGCGTGGAAAACGCTTTCAAGCTCAAATAATTTCATGTGTATATAAAGAAATTTCTAAAACTACATGTAGCTACTATAATCCTGAATACATTTCAGATATAAGCCTGGGACAGGAACTATTCCCATCAGTTGATTGTGGCTACCCTGCTTAGAGACTACAGCACATTATGAGTGGAAGTTATTTGGTGCTAGCTGATCTCATTTCCAAAAAATAGTTTTAGTCATCTTTTCTAAACTACTGTAAACATAGGCATATAGACAGAACACAGAATTTGTGAACCAAATACACTGACCACTTTCCATATGTTGCACTATCTAAACAATTTTATGTGTTGGCCACTGAAAAGTTTTAAAATCATTCAGAACATATAACAGGTAATTTTCATGACAAGTTTAGATCTTATTTGCTTAAAATCACTACCAAATGATATTAGCAGCTGGATTATGAAAAAGGATAAAGAGCTGGTCTTTGGCACTGTGATTCAATAGCTAGAAAGAGATTATTACTAAGAAACAGCTTAAAGTGGTTTCTTTCAGGCTGAGATTCTCTGCCAAGATTTTGCTGTGAATAACTTTTAAAATAATAGTTTTGGAAAACTTTCTGTGCAGTTGTTAGTCCTCTCCTAAGTGACTTAAAAGATATTCCCTAGTCCAGAACTCTAAGTTTTATATAGTCTTTATATTCTTCCTTATGATATGTAGAATAGGAATTAGTGCTCATTAAAGTGGCACTCAGGACTACACCTACATTACTAAACAAAAGCAATGAGAACATTGTCTATAAGGCATTAGTTGGTGCAGACCTAATAAGATGCCTGGGATCATAATCACAATCAACCCCGAGAAAATCCTGGTACACTGTTTAAAACTTTGCACAGGACACTTTATTTATAGTAAACCAGCACAGACTGAGTCACATGATTTTCTCAGAAACAAAAACTGGGTTTTTTAATGTCTGACACAAACCACTGAAAACTAGGGTTTGTGTTAGATTTTCTAGCACAGATAGAGAGTGACACAGAGCAAGCTTGCTTTTATTTCCTTTTAGTATGCATATAAGGGATCCACTTCTCAACACATGCAAACTGGTCACTGAAATGAGGAAAATATAGAGAAATTTAAAGCACTGCTGACAGGCATGTATCTGTATAAGGCCAGACAGGTACAACAGAAACTACTTCCACTTAAACTCCTTGCAAGGCTGTTGAACTACTTCAGATTTTCAGCACAGCAGATCAGAATATAGATTGCAAACTAAATTATATAAAAGCTTAAATAGAGAGATGATTTAATTTTTGTCTCTCAAGAGTGACCTTTGAACTTAATCTTTTACAGGAAACATGACCTGGTTTTATGCTATTTGAGTATTTTGTGGGAGTTCTACACTTTTCCCACGACTCATTGTGGTTATAATTGTCTGTTTCAGAACTCTACCTCGACAATATTTTCTCCACTGGCTCAGACAAATAGACCTGGAATTGTACCAAAACCAGACCACTTAAATAAATCATTATGGTGTGGGGCATTCCATCAAAATGCAGATATCAAAAACGGATCAGATGAATCATGTTTATTTTCCCCCGCTGATTGCAGGTATTGTAAATTGATTAGATTTGGATCTATATATCTCCATCACCAGTCTTAGATGAGATGAATTCCACTATAGGCATTCAGAGTTGCTAGTCAAGGTACAGCTAGATTTCACACAGTGGTGAAACAAATGTGCAATGCCTGATCTCTGTATAAGGCTGCCATAAAAGCTAAGAAACAAAACTCTAAGAACCAGGAAACAATGAGAGATTAGATAAAGCTACCAAATATTTATGTGACATGAGTGCTCTCTAGGGTTTTTGTTTAGCTTTTCATCCCCCATTCCTCAAAGAAATGACATCAGAGTTTTAAGGGAGAAAAGTGAAGACTGCAGGCAGGCTTACACATGTTTCTACATGTGCATACAATGCATGCCTTACAATGATTAATGATTCCAAAAAATGACAAATGGACAGTGATGGCACATGTCATACACTGCTCAAAGGTTAGTGTTCAAAACTGTGTTTAATGAGAAGTGAATATAGGTCAGGGGTAGCTTAAGAATGGTCTTGAAAAGGAAAGTTAAGAGATGGTATTTAATGTGATAGAAAGGGCAAGACTCACAAAGATCTAAAAATTTGTGGTGACACAAAGTTATGGGAATCTTAAAAGTGTTCTAGTTTTGTGGAGACATACCACAGACCATGAACCAGAGCTGATGCGCAAGAAGAGCCTGAAAATTTTAATACATCCTGGAAGTAAATTAGTGATGTTACCCAATGCACAAGCAGGATAGTGAAGCTACCATCATGGCAGAGGTAAAAGAAAGCTCTGATGGAGAAAAATAAGGTTTTAAAGAGGTAGGTTAATCTGTATGGGGAAAAAATCATAGTCAATGTTACAAAATATTCTCTGTAGTTGTAGTGTTCATCTTGTATGAAAATGAAGACTTAGAGGCAGCTGTCCATTATGGCCGCCAGTGGGGAGGGAAAGAATATCATCCAACCTACAGCATAAATCATTAAAAATAGATGAATGGCATGTTATAAATGCCAGTGAAAGTAGCCTAGAAAATAATTGGAGGTGAAAATCTTCATGCTGTAGAGCTGTAAGATAAAACTTCATCAATGAAAGTAATGAAAGTAAAAAGAAGGAACAGATCTGAAAGATAGCTCTGTAGAAATCCCACCAAAAGTTATACTGCTGGTATTTGTACTTGTCCAAAGAAAGTTTTAAAGTTATAACTGGGTAGCCAGGAGGAAAGCTGGTGGAGGACAGAATACGGAAACTGAGAGAAACTAAGATTTCTTCCTGGAGTTTCTTTCTTGAATTCCTTGAACTCCCAGAAGAAATGGAGGAGCTTGATGATGAATCCAATAAAACTGGCTTGCAGCACCAATTTTGGAGCTGGCAGAATAAGCCAAGAGAAGAGGCTGAGAGATGGATTTGTCCATCCTTAAAAAAAAGAGGGCTTTTATCTTACAGTAATCAACAACTACCTAATGACAAACTATGAAGAAGACACAACCCAGTACAACAATGACCTGAACATAATCATGAACGTAGTTTTAACACTGGAAATTCTGTCTCAAAAAGAAAAATAAGTACTGAGTGTGGGCACACTCTGAAATAGGCTTCCCAGAGATACTGTTGTATGTCTATCCTTGCAGAGATTCAGAGCTCATCTGGACACAGCCCAGAGTAATCTATTGCTCCTGGATAGGTTTTGAGTGAGGCATTTGACCAAAATCTTCCTGAAGTCCTTAAAAAAATCCATAATACTGTGTGGTTATATGAAAGAACAAGGGTTTGGGGTTTTTTGTTTTTTTTTGGGGGGGGGGTTTCTTCTTTTTTTTTGCTTTTTTTTTTTTTTAGACCTAGAAATTTGAAGATGGCTTATATTAGGACAGGGAGAAAGAGTGTGAAATTAACTGATTAGTAGAGGGGGGGAAAAAATCATGGCCAAGAAGAATATGATATTTTCTTCAGATTTCAACAGGAGGAAGAGTGATTACATTTGTTAAGCTAGGCTTGTGAAGAGTAAATAGAAGAATTCTAGTACTAAACAAAAAAACTTTGGATTTACAATTTCTCAGTTTTATCTCAAGTTATTGCTCATATTATCCTGATGTGGTTTTGATATCTTTCTAAATTAAATAAATTTTAATTCCTTTCCAGCCAAAATACATTGCTTACACGTAACCATTAGGCTTGTGACAAAACTACACCTCTGCCTTTAGGTCTATTACTTTAGGAAAACTTCACCTGTGTATAACCTCAATTTTCCTAACTGCAGAAGGGAAACAAAGAAAAAACCTTGCTTTTTAGTCACTGAGCTCTTCAGATGGTGAGAACTGTTGCTGTTCATACTGTGGATTCTGAAAAGGAATAAAGACAATTTTTTCCCCTTCTCAAACACCTGAAAGTCTTTTGTCTATCTCTCATAGGAACATGTGTGTGTTGACTCCAAAAGGAAATACTTCATGTCTTTTAGGTTAGTCATTTCTGCAGATTTATTTGATATACGCAGTGTTTTACAAGCTCTCAAGAAATTCATTTCCTAGGAACAGCAACAGCAAGGGTGAAACGGAGATTGCAGAGACCACAGGCAGCACAAAAAGGAAAGTACCTAGGAATGGGAAAAGGTACCTAGGGCTCAGCCATGTCCCTGTTAGAAGTTCCAGAACGTAATGGTTAAGAAACAAATAAAGACAGCTATTTTTAACAAATTATTATAAAGACATGAATACTCAATTTAAATAGGACCTTTTATAAAAGAGAATTATTCCTTTTTTTTAATCATACAATTAAAAAAAAATACTTGCAGCAGCCCTTAAGTTGCCTCAAATATCAATGTATTTTAAAAAGTGAAAGGTATTCGAGTCATTTGAATGCTTATGATTGTTATGTCCTATTCTATTTTATATATGGGTCCTATGATTTATTGACATCCCAATATAAATGGTTCTTTATTTTCTATTCATCCTAACCTTGGTCAAATAATACCACCCTACTTCTCTTCACAATATTTTCCTAATATCTCAGCTCATTTAATTCTATTGATCCACTGAAGAGTATAATGGCAATGAAACTGGAATTAATAGCACCTCCCTTCTCCAATGCTAAGAGCTTTCCTATTTAGTCTGTGGACCATCACACAAAATCATAAAAGTAGACAAAAAAGCAGACTGACCTTTATCAGCTACTATTGTGTTGCAAAATTCAGCAAAGCCCAGAACATCATTTTCAGTTTTATGGCTCTGTTTTCTTAAATAATAAGGGGAATGGAGGGGAGGAACTGACCCCTGTTCAGCATTTACTTAAGCAGAATTGGCATTAATAGAGTATTCTGTCAAAAATTCAAGCCCAGGAAAATGTATGGCTTTGTCCACAGCGGCAGCTATCTTAGTAGATTGCACTGTCACTGCTTCACACAAAGAGCATTGCAACACCATTAGTGGACATAAATAATGCACAAGCTCTTATGCAGTACTCAGCTAAGTGCATGGAAACCTTGGGCTCCTGTTGTCAGAAATTCAATGGATTAGTACCTAGATTTATTTTAAGTCTGTAAAGCACTTTGTTCTTGACAGCGTTCAAAGTAGAAAGAGTGCTATCCTGAATGTGCATCTTAATACTGTCATCCTTGTCTTGTAAGGATAGATGAAATATGGGATGCAATACTTCTTTTTAATATTTAAAAGTTTTCACTGAGTGGACACAGTACACACGTGCTATATAGATACATATATGTGTGTGTGTGTGTGTGCATTAACAGATATAGGAACATGGTAGCTAAAGGGTATCTTACTGACCTGGAAATGCAAAAGTTTTATAGCAATGGAATGTTAGCAATGAAAAGTATCTCAAATACTGCAGATTATCAAAATAAATGCTGATAAAAAAATGTACTGCCTGGTACTATTATTATTATTATTATTATTATTATTGTTGTTGTTGTTGTTGTTGTTGTTGTTGTTGTTGTTGTTATTCTGTTACCACAGAAGCTTTCAAACCCACCACTGAAATGCATATGAATTATGTTCAAGAAACTGCTTCACAGCAATAGAGACTGTGGGGTCTATTTGCCTCTCGATGTTCTGGAGAGTTAAGCATGATAATCCCCCATGCACTGAGAGGATAACAGGACCCTTTGTGTAGATTAAAAGCAGTTTTCTATTGATATCAGGGTGGTAATGCAAGAACAGCAATATCTCATGTGAAGGTCAATCTTTCACAATGCCACTAAGACATAAAATCTTCGTTTGAAATAATAACAGTTACCTTTTCTCTTTGCCTGCATGGTCCATGAATTTCTACACAATTCATTGAACCAGCAGTCAATGAAATATTCATTATTGAACCCAGTGATTTAAAAGTCACAATATGTACATCATTAATGCCCATTTGAATCAAAAAAAAAGGCCACATTTTAGAAATCTTGCTAGGATTTGAAATATGATAAACTCAGATTACAGTAAACATAGAATAATATTTCAAACAGAAAATCAAAATTGTTTTCTTGCCAACCTTATGATATCTTTAGCAATCCCTATCCTCACTGAAGGGAAATTTAAATGTTTCTTCCTTTAAGTACTCGAAGATATATGAGATTGTCTATACAGCATGCATTCTCTACCTATTCTCCACCAGGTACAAAACTATTGCAGTGTATACAGTCTCATGTTCTACAGATTGCAACAAAACTTCTGTTACAGATGTTCCCCAAGTCCTCTCTACTTCACAAAAGAAAACTCATTTTGAAGAGAGAAAAGAGATACAGGAGAGAACAAGACATAGGGGAGGGGAAAGAGGGAAGAAGGAGAAGAGGCGACAGAAACAGGGTGAAGGGAGAGAGGGAAGGTAGGGAAAGAAAAAAAAGACAGGAAAGAAAGGAAGGGAGAGAAAGGCAAAAAAGACAGGGAAGGAGGGAAGGAGGGAAGGAAGGAAGGAAGGAAGGAGGGAAGGAAGGAAGGAAGGAAGGAAGGAAGGAAGGAAGGAAGGAAGGAAGGAAGGAAGGAAGGAAGAAAAAGAAAGAAAGAAAGAAAGAAAGAAAGAAAGAAAGAAAGAAAGAAAGAAAGAAAGAAAGAAAGAAAGAAAGAAAGAAAGAAAGAAAGAAAAGGAAAGAAAGAAAGAAAGAAAGAAAAGGAAAGAAAGAAAGAAAGAAAGAAAGAAAGAAAGAAAGAAAGAAAGAAAGAAAGAAAGAAAGAAAGAAAGAAAGAAAGAAAGAGAAAGAAAGAAAGAAAGAAAGAAAGAAAGAAAGAAAGAAAGAAAGAAAGAAAGAAAGAATTTTGTTGCTGTTACAGCATCACTACTGTGTAAAATATTCATTTGGCTTTAGTTATGTTTTAATATATATTCTTTAAACATTTCAACATGCAGCCTGACAATATTGGAACTTAGAGCAGACATGTGCCTGTGAAATGCCGGCTGTGCCCAAGAGGCGCAACCACAGCCGGCAGCGAGCAGCCCCAGAATGCTGGCGAGGCACCATCAATAGGTGGCGCTTTTCCCCTTCCTCATTTCCTACGGCTCCTGCGCAGCTTATAGGGAAAAACTCTTGAGCGGCGATTGTGGAAAACTTACACTACTTTTTAAAAACTTTCTTTGCTTAGGAAAGAAAGGAAAATTTCTGTCAGTGCATAGGCCGGTTTTAGCAGTTCTACATAAGAAATGACCAAAGCAGCATGAATCATGGGATTAATGACTTTGGTACGGAAATGTGTTTTTCCAAAATTTTAAGAAATGTGATCCTATGGCTGGTATTGCTCTTAATTGATTTTATTTTTTTTTTTTCTAAAAAGTCTCACTTTCAAAGAAAATTACCTTTTACGACTTGGCCACATTACTTCTGATATGATTAGAATTTTTAAACATTTAAATTTAAAAAAAATGTTGGAACTATTTGTCTACATAATTACAATTCTTGGTATTAAAAAATGCAAAGTATATTTTTTTTATTTTCTTGCTCTCACTATAGTGAAAAAATAAACTTTCCAAATATTATATCTGTATTAAAATGACATTTAAATATGTGAACGGACTGTCTATTTTTAACTACACATTAATTTAGCATGAAAAAAAGTATAGAAAATAATATTTTAACTTCAAGCTCGGTTGACCTATGAAATCTATTTTTACATCAGATCTCATCTTAGTCTCCATTAGAAAGGAAAGGCACGTCTTATTGTAGGAGAACAGAGATGTGACTTAAAACTGCCTTACATTCACAAAAAAAGGACAAAATGCAAACTCATTTGCGCACATACTCATGTGCACAGAAGGGCATATTGTATATTCATATACAGAATTCTATTATTCCCAGAGTAGAGTTATTTTAAAAGCAAAGAGATAATTGATTAGCAGTGCAAGATATTTTCTAATGCTGGAAGGCAAAGTAAAGTTTCTTATCTAGTTTCTGTTATCAATATCTTAAAATGAAAACTACATTTCAAGAGCAAAATTATGATACCGTGATAAGAAGTTTCAGCCGTAACTAAGACTTTTGCATTGATTAATAACAGCAGTTAGAAGGTAAAAGCGGTTTCCTTTTAAAGAGAGAGATTCTTTCCCAGGAGGTTGTCCCACATAAAGGAAAGCACAAATGTGAAGATCAAGTGCTTTCCAACTTTATCAAATTAGAGTAGTGGATGTCAATAGTTTGATTCTATGTTTTTGCTCCACACACTCTTTACTTAGTCTACCAGATTTTAAAACATATTTGTGTTAATGACTTAAAAATTCTTTCAAGTAAAGATGTTTTACAGAATTATAACATGACAAGAGAATAATTTAGATTTATAAACTATGAAAAGGTATCACAGAATCACTGAAAGGGACCTCTGGAAGCCAGCTGGTCCAATCTCCTTGTCAAGCAGGGCCATCTACTGACAGTTGCCTGTCATTATGTCCAAATATCTTTTGAATATCTTCAACGATGGAGGCTCCACAACCTTCCTGGGCAACATGAAAATATCTTTAAAGTAAGACCTCTCCATTTGCTACTGAAACACTTGAAAACATGATATTAGATTTGAAATTGGCTTCCTAAAATCACTACTGCAAATGTATCTTGCCGACTCTGTAAACCAACTGTAGCCTTCCTACATTTTAATTAACTCCTCAGATGGATGCTAATCCAACCAAAAATATGTTTGTCCTGTTTGATTCCATAGCATCTCTATGTGCTCTTTGGCACCACGTGAAGTTAGTGTTATATAATTTATATCTCTAATTAGTGTTTCTGAGCACCTGAACACTATGGGATTGTAATCTGAGAAAGAGTGTCTTCACTAAGGATGATGTATTAGTGATTTGAGAGAAGAGACAGCTCCATGGGACAGAAGGGGAAGAGAAAGGGAATATGGAGACAGGCATTGAGGCAGAGCAGGGGAATGCCTTTCCAAAGACTTCATTAGGCCCCCTGAATGTTGGGGTTTTTTTAATACTCCTTGTCTAATAGCAGGTGCAAGTTATTATTTTCTTTTTTTTTTCATATTCTGTTTTAATGAATCCTATACATCTGAGATCAAGTCATGCTTATGCTGATACAGAAGTATTTTTCCAAAATGGACTACACCTGATATCCTCAGCTATCAACATATTGAATTTACAGGCCCAAAACCTCCATTCTTCTTATATGCTGCTTTGCTAAATTTGGAACTAGTCCAAATATACCATAACCAAAAGTTTACTAGCATATAGACTTTTGTGTGCAATAGAATAAAATGGATGAAAAGGAAGGAGCCAGCAAAAGCAATGACATGGCTTGTTTAAATGTAAGTTTGCTTAATATTGCCTTGTGTTTAAATCTTGCATTGCTTTAGGCTTGGATAATAAAGGAGGGTGGTCAGATTCACTTTTCTGAATTGTCAGTTTCTAAGCAGGTCATAATGTCAGCCAGTAAGACATTACAAGCATGGGAACAAATATAAGCAGATAGATACATAGACTTTTTTGTTTCTTAATATGTTCACCCCAGAGCATATATAAAAATTTAGAACTATAGAAAATATTTTATTCACTAAGGTGAAATACTCTAAAACAAACAAAGAAACACAAACAACAATAAACACACAGACAATAGGTCAATTTGAGATCTGATTTTTTTAAAATTTTTATTTTTTCATTCATCAAAGCTTCCACTAAGAGATATTTCTAAACACCTACATATTTGGCCAAATATATGAAACTCATATACATCACAACTATAAAATCTGTGGAAACTGGTTTAAAAGCCATACACGCATTTGCTAAATATGAATTTGTATCATATCTGTGTGAAAGGATTTGCAATTTACAAGTAAATGTTTGGCTTTATCCTTTAAAATATATAATTATTTCCTATGAATATGTGTGTTTACAGTGCACTCCATAATACGTTGTCATTTACCAGGAAAATTGCCATTGTTTCACTCTATTTAACGTAATAGCAATGATTAACTGTGTGTTTGGGGATACATTTTCCAAGAGTTTTGTAACTTTATCAATGCCATTCATTTGGACATTATAGCGGCTGGATGGTTGAAATTTCATGAAGTATTTAAAAGTTACTATGTCAATTTTTCATGTTAGTTGTTCCTCCTAGGGATACACTTAGAATGAAATTTTATTCAATACTTTTATTTAAAATACTTCTTTTTAGTTAGTTCTCAAAAGATTTTTTATTTTTTTTTAAATCACACATATTTAAAATACAATACCAAGTGATCCTAACTCTGGGATGATGCATCAAAAAAAAAAGGGAAGAAGTAGACAGAGTTTATTTCAGAATTCACTGGACTGATAGCTGGATGATGGGAACAGAAAATAAAAAACAATCCTATAGAATTCCATTTCAATTAAAAGGTATCCCTTAACAAAACCCCTACAGTTTACTTGACACCTGTCAAAAATCTTAGATGGCAGGCTTCATTTCTCAAACTATTCCACATACTAGAATCTAATCAATCTGTCCAGATTATCATTTATAATTTGCATAGTATATTGACTGCTCCTATCCATATTTTATCTTGTATTTTCTTATCATCAACTTCCAGCAATCATCACAAATTTAAATAAGAATTTTATCATTCTCCTGATGACATTGGCACTTGAAAAAAAGTAGATGAGGAAAACTGAGTGTCTAACTTTGTATGGCAGTCTTAACGACTTTTTTAGCAAAAAGGCAGAGAAAAATCAACATTATCTGACTCAGGTTTAAAGTACAGGATAACAAATTTTACGTTGTCTGAGGAACCACAGAACTGAAAAGGAGAGTTATCTCATCTAAATATTCATTTTGTTTTCTCATGTGGGATTTCTGTTGTTTTTTTCATGTAGGTGGCTAGATCTAGAGAATGAAAATCTATGATACACCTATGGATACACCTCTATATAATTTATTACCCAATTACCTGTAATTTAAAACCCTAGCAAAAAAAAAAAAATAATAAAAATAAAAAGAATAATTATGAGAGCTATTGTAACTTCTGAGTTCTGAACATGGATTTCCTTATGCCATGCATTTGCTTGGGGATTTTTCATACTTGTAGCCTCCTCTAACCCAGCTCTTCTGACCTCAAGCTCACTATTAGCCTGTGTGTGCACTGTAGAGACATTTCACAGTTTGGGTGTTTGCTGGGATAAGGCCATGTGTCTGTATGTTGTGGGCCACTACAAACTAATAAACATATGCTTTTGAATTTGAGAAAAGCAGTACAGAATGTAAAATCCATTAAAATGGATTTTATGGAATTCAATGGTACAGATTCTTGGTCTAAGTAATTTCTCTCTAGTTTTATTTTGTGTATTTGTATTCCAAAGTAGATTCCTAAGAGAAGTCTATATTTTTATTTTGACTTTTAGTACCTATGTATTAATAGCTATCTGCCTATAATAAGCATGCTTTAAAAAAAAATACAAAACGACAAGACACCCCAAGCATAACAACAAATAAAGAACAAAACAAAACAAAAGAAGTCAATCTACCAAAGTTTTTTGCACTGTGTTACAAAATCTAGTGCTTCAATTTTGTCTTAAAAGTTATCCTAGGTCATCTGCAAGATTAACGCTGTCTGTGGAGGCATTCAAGCATTTGAGAACTAAAACTTGCCTTCATTCCCCAAACTACTCCACATCTACATGTAACCGAACCCCAGTCTGACAGTGACCTACTGTGAAGCAAATTCCATAAGAAACTGCTAGTATATCCATATCATTAAAATAGCTCTCTTTTTTTTCAAGATCAATGGAGTACATTTTGTTACAAATATATATTCTTTCCAACAATAAATGCCCATATGAAACTGCTCAGCAGTCAACAGGAAACTAAGCATTTCAGGAAGTTTCAATAGTCACATGGGGGCATATGCTACCAAATACAGAGAGGTTGATGATAACAGGAATTCTGTGATAAATATGTTATGGTGATCAGCAAAGAGTTTCTCTTCTCTGCTGTCTTCTGTTAATTAGAACCACAGCTCAGCAATCTCTTCCAGATTTTTAGGTTAATTCAACTCTCATTTAGATGTTATTGGAAAATCTGTAGGGCTTGAGCCACTGCTAACCTGCTTCAGCTTTCTGCTTCTTAACTTTCCCTCATTCTTTTGATGCAAAATCTAGACATATAAGCAAGCATGGCCCCAAAAGTTAAATACAACCTTTGAAACTATATTTTGATAACTTCTACAGGCAAAAAAATTTGCAACACTCTGCAGTTTTGTCTTTAGAGCAGAAAATCATTTTGTATTTGGTCACAGAAGCTAATAAAACTAATATTACAAAACTAATATGACAACCTAATTGAAAAATATAACTGATTTAAGACACGTGATTACAACCTTGATGTCAAAAACTTCAGTCATCTGTGTAACTATTTATGTATTCATGGTGTATTTATGGTTCAATAGCCCCTTTGGGTTTGTAGAAGTGGCTTCTCGCTCTGTGGAAGAATCTGTGATGAATTTGTGTATTAAAAGCTCCTGTATTCACACTGCAGAAATATGCAAGAGCATTTTTAATAAAAATCACCTTTCATTGCATTCTATTGCTTTCACATGTAATATACGTAAACAGAGATCACCTGCAGAGATTGAACCTAAAACATTTAATAAGGGGTTTCTTCCATTTAAAAGAAAGGAACTCACTCTGCCACTAACACTTGCAGATCATATTCTCCTGGTCTACTCGTTCAATACAATGAATACAATACAGGTACCCAGTGTAAAAGCAAGATAAGGCAGCTATCTGGACCATTAATTCTTAATTGCTTTGGATGTCATTCTTTCAGCACTGACTGAATGAATGAGCACTGCAGCTTTAGGTATAGCCAAAGGAGATGGGTTTGATTGGTCATAAGTTTAATTCCTGCCCTGTTGTGGAGCCTCTTATTTTCCCATCTCCCTGAAAAACCTGCATATCTTGAGGTATACTGATATTTATGTACTGTATTGGGTGCAGGTGTCCCAGTCCTGGCAGAGGGGGGCTGCAAGGGCTATGAGCTGGTTCCAGATGATTCCAGATGGACCCACGTAAGGGCACAGTTGAGCCCTACAGCCAAGATTGTGATGCCTCAGGGAAAACATATTTAAGAAGGGGTAAAATGCTGAATGGCAGAGAGGAGAAATAGGGGAGAAAGGAGGAGAAACAGCTCTGTGAACACCAAGGTCAAAGAAGGAGAGATATTGTCCCATAAGATAGAGGAGAAATTCCTCTGGAGCCCATGGGAAAGACTATAATGGAGCCCATTTGTCCTGCAAAACTGAAGTTCAGACCAAGTTGGAGCAGGGGAAAAACATAGAATCAGATATTTTTTTTGTTTTGGAAGGGGCATTAAAGGTCATCTAGTTCCAGTCTCTCTGCCAAGGACACCTTCCTGTGGTCTGAGTTGCTCCATATCCTCTCCAAGCCAACCTTAAGGAAGAAGGTCGCCATGAAAAGGGAGGAGCAGGAGACAAGAGCTGTTTTGAACTGACCAGAGCTCCCATACCCCATTACCTTATGACATGCTGGATGGAGGGTTAGAAAGTTGAGGATCTGGAAATGAAGGACTGCTGTTGAGTCTAAGAGAAGGAGCAGAGCCAAAGGTATTTCTAATTTTTGCTTATCACCATCCAACCATATTATTAAAAATGTGCAGTAATTTAAATTAATTTTCCTCACTTTGAGTCTGTTTTACCTGTGACAGCCACTGGTAAGTGATCCTCAGACTTTGTCTTGACCCATCCTTTTCCCCTGCCCTGTCCTCTTGAGAAGTACAAGAGAAGCTGGGTCAGCACCTGGCAGCCAGCCAAGGTCAAATCACAAATTGCCACAGTGTATGCCTATGTATACACACACTATTTAAGTTACAAGACTAATAATTTACATTTAAAACAAACAAAAACCCTAAACAATTGCATTCTGTAATGTAGTTACCTAGATAATATCATTTTAGTTTATGTCAAAAGCTACTGTAATGATGTTGATGCTTTTGTATTTGCTGCAAAACCAAGCTTAATTATGAGTAAGCTACAATTGTGCTGAAATATCCTGATAATCAGTGTTTCTTAAGGGTTTTTTAATGGATAGTGTCCTCCAGTCAGAAAAAAAATTAAGGATTTTTTCCCTACATAAATTTAAAATATAATTAAATATATCTGTTAAATTAGAGTTAAAAAGAGATGTTTGGGGTTGGTTTGCAAGTAAAGCAGTATAATTGTAGACTTGAAGAGATGTGAATTCATTTGTTATAGATGAGATCTGACACAAAATATCTATTTCTAGTTCAAATTTATGAACTTCATGTTGCTAGAAATTAAAGAACAGAACAGAAAAACGTTTGAAAATAGGCATGACCGTATAAACAGATCAATAACAAAAAAAAAAAACCTCCTTAATATTAAGTCAGGTCAGGTATGCTGAAATAATATATTTTAAGTCAAAGATGCATTGTAAATCAAAATATCTCACAGCATGGACTGTACCTCATTTAGGGAATAATTATAATATTGGGAAGTAAGCAATGTAAAAATGACAGTGTTTTTAAAAATACTAACCCTATGGGTGTCTGTGTAAAAATGAATGTCAGTTACTGGCTATGAAATCAATAAATTATGTTTGGAAATCCACATCATTGTAATTACCAATCCAGACTGCTGCATGACTTTCTCAGGATTACGATATGGATCACTTGTCCACAGCAGGTAAAATTGTTCTTGCATCTCTTTGCAGTTACTGAAGTTTCATATTTTGCATTGTTTTGTTCATGAATACCTTACATAAATTTACTTTTTTATTCTTTCTGAAATTAACAAATAAACCAATGTTTCTTTTAGTACAACAGTTAATATGTAGTAATGTCTTTATTGATTTCTTCCAGCTGATCTTTGATTAGTACTGCTCTCTAATTTAACTTTAGCACTATAGGCTTTTCTAGAGCGGGCAACAGATCAGAGGCAGAAAACAGCAGTAAAAAACAGGATATAAAAGGGATATTAGTTGCACGACTAATAACACTACATCTGTCAGGTACAAGCACACTTTCTGATTTTCCCTGGTAAGAAAAAGGCCAAGCAAAAATGTGTTAGGACAATTTTTGGCCCTGTTATATGTAATACAAATTTTAAAAAGCATTATTTTTGTTTGTGAAAGTAAAGAGAAAGACTGAAATTATGGAGGGAATTAGTCACTTGCTAGTTTAACTCTTAAACCAGGAGTGGGAACTATGTGACTCACTGCTAAACTGCCTTCAGAAAGATGGTTCCTAAGTTCTGCCCTTGTCCCTAAGACTGTGTTTTATCTGACGGCTTTTGGTTTGGGCTTGCTTTTTTCCATCTTAGAAACAAACAAACAAACAAAAAAAACAAACAAAAAAAACCCCAAACAAACAGAAAAAAAAACTGCCACTGAAAAAAAATGTAAGGAAGAAAGAATTTAAAGGTACATCTTTTCACCCCTATGTTCAGATTTATTCTATTTGCTCTATAAAAATGTTTGAATGCAGAAAAAATGCAGAAGATAGAGAGAAGAAAGATACAGAAAAAGGTAAATGCAGTTATGCTTCTAAAATTTGGGAGCAGTGTCTTAATTCTACGTATGTCTTCCTGACCAGACAGGCTGAAAGATAATTTCTTAAAAGAACATGAGAATTCCTTTATTTTCCTTTTAGTTTCCTTTGTCCCTCTGTTATTTCTGCAATACTCTCAAAGAGGAACTTGGATAAAATCTTCCTTTACACAGAGAGACTGAAACTCAGGCAAATATTCTTATCACTGAGCTTTTATATTAAAATGTGGATCGATTCTTTTATTTTGACCTCTTAATGAAAGCAACCATGCTTGCTCTGTTTAGTAAGTTCCATTCTACTTAACTGCACATGGAGTTTCTCTAGGAAGCCTTAATAGTTGAAGTGCTTTTAATTAGATGTGAAAATGACTAGTTTCTGAAATCTGGTGGGATTTCAGCAACATGTATATACCTCTCAAAAGAAATAGTAGTTGCACACACTTCAGTTTTCAGCTTTTCAGTTTTCAAGTTGGGTTTTCAATTGAAGGAACTAATTGCAGGCATCCAAACACCTTTATACAGTATACTATTGAACACCTTTTTTATTATTATTATTTTTTTTTTTTTTGCATGCCAACTTTATCTTTCTGGCATCAACCCGAAGTATTGGCTGACACCAAAATCATGATCAATCAATGTGCTAGGCCAGGCAGCTAAAATATCAATACTGACCTACAGTAGCTGAGGGGTAATTTCATGGAGAATTAGCAGGGGTAAATATATGTGTCTACACTGCAGACCTTTCCACTGGAGCTAGCAGAGTGACCAAGAGTGACCAGGTGGGCCAGTGGTCCTGACTTCACTTTACAGTCAATGAAAAACAATCATGTTTAGTGTAAGATGCATCTTGTACCTACACATACATATCAAAATAGTCAGAAAAGTGACTGTGAAAGAGTCTGGTTGTCTATGGTTTAGACCATCATATATACCTGGCCAGAATAAATGCCAAAAATGGCTTTGTCAAAACAACTTACAGTCAAGATCCCCACATTCTGATACAGAAGACCTGCCAAGTCATCTACTTTTTGCAGGAAAGCAATGGATAGAATGGCAGTGAAGTTCTGAGCTGACCTAAACTAATAAGAATTTTCTGACACTTCTCAGCATTTTTTAATAGCACAGAGACTCCAAAGGTCTCTGTGTAATAGTTCCTGATGTAGTTTCTTCACCATGTTTCAGTGCAAATGTCTCTGAATACAATGGTTTCTTCAACTAATAACAGACTGCACAAGAAGCACGAATTATTGAAGATCAACTATAACAATAAAATAAGAAAGTGATTTCTGAAGAAGCGAATTAATGGTTTCTGTGGATACCTTGGTGCTCCACTAGAAGCATATCTAAGAGTTGGAAGTTAACTGAAGACTTGTTTCCAGGCTCATTACAATATGCAACATTACCCTTGACTAGAGTAGATCAGGAAAATATAAAACATATTTGCAGATTCTTAAAATTCTTACATATATGAAAAATACTATTTTTTATTATCATTGAAAACACAGAGTTAAATAATTTTGCCAAGTCTCCTTAGTTAAAAAAGCTTGTTAAATAAAACGTTAAATAAATTCTGACACAAACACGTATTTGCATGCCTGTTCCATAAAAGACACAGCAATTCTGTTCTCTGAAGATTATACTAGTCTTAACCTAGTTATAGCAGAAATGAATATGAAAATACAAATATATTAAAATATTTTTCTATGATATATGTATTGTAAATAAATTGCCCAAAATTACTCTAAAGCATGTCTTCTTAAATTAAATAATTTACAAGTCTTTCCAGTATTCTAAATAAAACCACGCAATTCCTATTCCATATTTACATAAATAGTCTGCATAATTGTTCTTTTAGCATGGTTATTGCATTGGTTGATTTGACTAATATTAAATATGTATGAATTTCCTGCTATTCCCTAGGGCTCACAGAAACAAGATGAATCTCAAGAGACTGGTTTAAAGTTTAGATTTAAAGAAGAAAAGCCTTACAGATCCAAGCATCTTTGAACGTTTTTTCACTGATGAAGTCTAATTTTCACCTCAAGTAAATATTTAATAAATAATTATTACTTGAAGATTTACAAGCAGTGCCAAGATTAAGTAAATTATTTGTGTGTCTTTTTTCAAGCTTTTAGACAGTTCTACATACAACCAAACAAAAGTAGGACATAATTGATCTTAAGCATATTGACTTTTCGCAACACTTTTCACACTGATAAATTAAAATTCTTCAATCCAGCTGATCAACTAACTAAGTTTCTGTGTTAGTCTTGGAAAATGCAATTCTTATAACAGTGCCCTCCAAAAACTGATTCTACCTTACTGGCAGCAAATGACATCTTCTGATGATAATAACAAATTATAATGAAAATAATCATATTATAAATATAATTTAAATAACAGATAAAATTTTGCTCATGCTGATAAAGTGTTAATTATTTTTAATGCATAGAAAAGTCTTGTGAGCAACAATACAGGTATTGTCATCAATGGACTTAACATTGCCACTGTTGCAAACTGAGTTTACACAGGTGACAAAAAGTTCACAAAAGTGTAGCACCCTGTTAAAAGAAAAATGCATTATTTTAAGTCTAATCCCTTCAGCATATAGGATATATGTCTGATTATACTAATCATGCACCCTCAAGGATGCCTTAACGTATTCTTAAGTGCTGTACGTAGAATCATGGAGTCATAGATTTGGTTTGGAAGGGACTTTAAGGATCATCTAGGTTGTTATAAAATGCTTCTGAAACCAGATCCTATGGATAACAATAAGCTGTTCAAAAGTACCTAAGCTGAATAGGGAAAAAACCTGACTAAAATAAAAAAAACTAATTATCTGGAGTCTTGGTCAAACTAGAAACAGGGTGTTTTGAAACCATCCTTTTTGAATTTATTAGATATATGTTTGTGTATATATGTATGTGTGTGTGTGTGTGAGTGTGTAGGTGCGTGTGTACATCCATATATATATACACACACACATATATGTATATATAACCAACTGGTTCTATATTTATGCCTGTCAGCTGACTTTGCTCCAAACTTTCCACATTTGCAAATAAAATGGATTTCATTCTACATAAAATCCACAATGCAGTTCTAGTAAGTGGCACCTCTGGTGGCCTCATTAAGTTTAGACTGTGACACACAGGTGTAGAGAAATGCCTTAATACTAGTAATAGCAGTTATTTCTTCCTGAACCTGTAGATTATCAGGAGATACTGGATCTTTTCCAGTCTAAACAGAAGCCAAAGTTTATTCATATGATGGTTAGAAAAAAAAATAAAAATAAAATTTGAGGTGACTTCAATGTGAGCCAAGTAGTGTAATGAACCTATAAAATGCTTAGTGAGATGCAGTCAGGCTTGCAGATGTGTTTACAAAAAGGAATGCTTTAGTTTCATATTTATTATGAGCTTTCTCTGATTTAAGACTACTGTATATTGAAACTGAGTAAACAGATCTTTATTTACATAAGCCTGACCATATCAAAGCAAAATTAAACTGAAAAAAAAATTCTTTCAAGAAAGTATTTTCTTCAGTAAGCTTTCTGTAATTAGGGAATAAAGAAACCTCATTGAACTCAAGAAACTCTTCAGAAAGGCTATTAGAAAAAAATCAATGCCGTTAAAAATAGTAATGCAAAAATGGGATTCTAAAATGACGTTCGTTGGATTCTGGCTGCATGAAATCATCAAAGTGCAGCACTCCAGTAACATTTTAATAACACATTCAGGTGGTAATATAATAGATAGGCAGCTTTTTGCATTATAGTCCAAATGTCTTGATGCATAATTCTAGTGTATGAGAAAAGAATTCTTATAAGTAACCTTCTATAAGCCCGTCTGTGCATCTCCAATAGCTGAAATGCAGAATGTTGATGAGACTTCCCTTTTATGAAGACAAAGGAAGCACAATTGCATTCTAAACACCAAAACAGTGATAGAGCAGGATTCTATATTCATTTTCTAAAGTGCAAACGACTAAACCAAATGCAAAGGGGTATTTGGATCCTCAAAAACTTAATTCTGTTCTCAAAATGTTAGTTAGTAGGCGAGTAATGACTTCAGCAGTGAATAGGCCCAGACCAAATGGATTTCGTCAACAAGATACTGAGTGTTTTCTTCCTTATATTGAGTGAAATCAAGTACAAGCAGTTCCAAAAAGGCCTCAGTATATCCAGAGAAAATGTGACTTTGACTGTTGCCAGTGAAGTCAACAGCAAAACTCCCCTCAGTTTGTGCAATTGCATGTCCTAGATACATGACTCTTAAGTAAGTGCTTTCCTGGCTAATTATGCAAAAGAATGACTCATTCTTTGCTTCCTTGAATGGCCAGAACATGAAATGATTAATTTAAGGAAAGTATTCCTACTGTTAACCCAGTTACTTTTCATAGTAACAAATAATCATCATCAAGGGAAATTATTTTAGAACATACTTCATACTGTTTGTGCCATACAAATACAAATGGTAGGAAAATGTTGTATATCTGTTCTGCTGCTCCTTTGGGAATATGGTAATGGCAGGAGAAACTGGCCGGTTCTAGCTTAGATAAAATCTGTTCACTTTCCCCATATTTAGTTCCCATACATTCTGGTCCTCAGGAGATGTGTTTTTCCATTATTTAATGGGACATCTACCCCCTCCTTTGGAGACCATAATGTAGCCCAATAAATCACACCATTAAGGCAGATTTCCAGTCAACATTTCCTTTTTATATACATGTATACATCATCCCTTTCACATTGTTGGATCTCCAGCAATTGCTACCAGAAGAGTGAAGGGATAAGAGATTGCTGTACTTTCACAAGCAAAGCAAGAAGGTAAGACATAGAATTTTTTTCCCAGCATAAGTACTGTGGAGTAACTGAGATATACTATTTTCAGCATTTTAGTCTTCCAGGGTGCAAAATGGTAACTTGAAAGAATCATCCTCACCATGTGAAATATGAGCATAAACTCCCCGTACAGTAGAAGCACTTCTTTATACCCTAATTCCAGAAACAGAGATCAAAAAGATGCCAAGTCAAGAGTTTTAAATTTATGTCAGACCTCTAAGCAGTTAACATGTATTGTGCTTTTAGTTCAGAGGGCAGCCCAGTGTTCCCAGTTATCTTATTCCAGCCAAAAACACTTACTTAGCTGAGAGCTGCTGTGCACTGATGTGTGCAAACCAAGACACAGGAGCCACAGGCCAAAAAATGACACACACTGCCCAGGAACAGCTCTCCTTTCCCCGCTGAGCAAAGGTCTAGGGCTTAGGGGCTGCAATTATTTACTGCTAGTGCAGTTAAAACAAAAGGTGCCCGGAGGCCTGACTGGATGTTGGGATTATTTTTTGTCTTCCTCTGTGTAAAACTGCATGGTCTAATTTTAAGATGGTCAAGTATTACTATTTTCTTATTTGTTAGTTTTGCTTACATTATAAAGTAATGTATGAACCCAGCACTTTCAGATGGAGAAGAGACAGGAATAAGAGACTGTCAGCATTTTAAAACCTTTTGAATAGCCAAGAGCACATATCACAGTACAAATCAGGGGGCAGGTGCCCCAAGCATATTTGAAAAAGAAAGTATATGAAAATCAAGCCTCCTGCCACTAGAGAAAAAACTCAGTCACACTCAACAACATTCACTAAGGACACAAATGAACTTTTCATCTCATATTAATGTTCCAAGATTTCAAGGGGGTGGTGGCTGTACAGTTTGGGTTTTTTATGCTTTGTGGTGAGTTTTTTTAACACTTGTATATCATCAGATTTGCAGCTCCTGTATGTACATTGACATTTTTGTCCTGACTTCCCTAGAGTTGTGACAATTTATGTTAATTGAGGATCTGACCCATCTTCCCCTTCTGAATGGGAATTTTTCTATACAAAAGTCTATTCTCCACTGCAAGATCTTTGAGAATGTTTACTTTATTTCAAGGTGATTCCTGAATTATAAACACACAAAGAAAAGCATAATCAAATGAATGCTACAGGCAGCTTTATTGAATATACAGTAGCTTCACTTGATTTCCTTTTCATATTTGTATCAAGCTGGATATCTATTCTAGACAGACTATCATTTAAAACAAGAGACATACCAAATGAGTAAATGAGGTTATATTACTAATTAGCATACTGTCTCCTACTACCTCCAGTAAGCTACTAAAATGTGACTTCCATTTTATCACATAGATGAAACAGTTATCTTTCAGGGTTTGAAATTTCTGTGATCTTTATGCTTAATAAGCTCAGTAAAAGGCATTCAAATTACATCACTTTTGTCTTGGAAGTTAAATTGGGAAATATTGCATTCTCTGAGATGATAAACTCTGTAGAAGATAAATTATCATGAGAAATAGTTTTAATTGATTTACCATAATAAAAGTTATGTGACTTTGAAGTGCAAATGACACATTAAAATGAAGCTACAGTATGTTGATAATACAGTGGCTTCTTTGTTAATGGAATTACTGAAACTGCAGATGCTTACTGAAGAGTTGTCCTCTACTGTTAAGTGAGAAACACTGATGGAAATTGAAGATATACTATATTTAAATCCAAGCCCAACTCTCCTTCAGTGAGCTTTACACAGATCCCAACAAGTGTAATTTCAACAACTGCACAAGCAATATAAGAAAAGCTTGAGCCAGAAATTTCAGTGTGGTATATCCTGGCTTTATCACTGTAACTACACTGAAGCCCTAGGAAAAATACTACTCCTTACCTCAATTTCCCCATTTGCAAAATGGAGCTAATAAAATCACTTTCCCATTCAGAGGTGTTGGCCAACAGTTAAACAAAAGTGTGTCATCTGCAGAGATAGCTAGTGTTCTAAATGGAGGAAAATGCACACAGGTCCAACACAATAATCCCTGCAAATATTCTTCTTTTAGCTTTGCAAGGGTAAAGATGAAGCATATAAAGCCAGCAGCATAAATCAAAACAACTTTGCTTTACTCATTATTTTCTCACACCACTTAACTTTGATATTTGACTAGATCATAGACTCATAGAAAGGCTTGGGTTGGAAGGGACCAGCGATTATACAATGATTTTTCTTCCTTGATCCAGATCTTTATCTTTCTTTTGATTTTACAGTCTTTTTCCACACTCAAAGAATTTCACTTTTCCTGCAGTTCCCTTTTACTTGTGAACCTTTCAATTTCTGTTTTATTTCCTTGACAAATGTCTTTTCTGCTTTTCTTTCACACAACAGTATAAATTTTCCATCTCTCCTCTGACCTTTTCTCAGATGCTGCTGTATGTCTTACCCAAACTTATCCTTTACCCAATCCCACATTCACATCCTTTGTTTCTGGACACATAGTTATCTTCCTTATGAGATTTATTTTCATTTCTTTCTTTTTTATTTTTTCTCCTTACTCTTTCTGAATTCTACATTCAGAAATACAGTAAAAGAAATTTTCATATCTCACCATCCTGTTAATTTTAAGCAAAAATGATCTAATAACTATCCAAACTATTTTGAATCCATGGGTGTTAGAATGTCTTAGCACTCTAAGTGTGTGTAATGGATCAACCGCCAGGTGCCCACTAAGATTTATTAAATTTATTGTCAAATTTAAAATCACCTTACTCCACTCACCCTTTTTCCCAGACTCAGCTTCACTCCTGATTCACTGCCTCCTCCCACACAGGGAGGGGGAGAATGAGGCTTGCAGTCAGTCCCCAGCATTTCTTCTCTGCCTTCTCATATTCTTCTCCCACTCCAGTGTGGGGTGTCTCCCACGGGAGAAAGAAATTCACAGACTGCTGTAATGTGGATCCTTCCCACGGACTGCAGATGAACCTCTGTTCAAGTGCCTGGAGCACCTCCTCCCACTCCTTCTCCACTGGCCTGAGTGTCTGAAGGGCTGTTCTTCTCACATGTTCTCACTCCTCTCTCACAACTTTATTAATGCTATCACAGAGACACCACCAGCATCACTCTTTGGCTGCTGGGGGCAATGGCAGGTCCATTCTGGAGCTCCGCCCAACCTGGAGGAAGCTCCTAGTCTACTTTTGCAGAATGCAAACCTCTACACCATTTTCCCTACTACAATAACATTTCCACATGAACTAAATGCAAAAACACATTTCTACTTAAAACAAGTTGTTTGGGTTTTCTAAATTTGGTCATTGATTATTTTGAAAAATTATAAAATGCAGTGTTAACTCTATGGCTTCAGACACATAAACTAATAATGTTGAGTACATTATTTAAACTTTTCATACTAGGTAATGGACAAATACAATGAAAATCATAGGGATAATAATAAGTATCCTGATCTTGTGCGTTTATTTGCCAGTTTGCAACATTCATATA
This sequence comes from Cinclus cinclus, assembly GCF_963662255.1. Lineage (NCBI taxonomy): Eukaryota > Metazoa > Chordata > Aves > Passeriformes > Cinclidae > Cinclus > Cinclus cinclus. The sequence goes on from NC_085047.1 coordinate 66,731,571, forward strand.
TTCCACAGCCTTTCAGCTTGGAAAGCTTCTATCCATTTTTTAGTAGCTGTTTAAACAAAAATAGATGTTTATCTCTTTAAAATTTTGCCAGGAAGCTGTCAATTTCCCATTTACTCATGCTATGTTGTGACAGAATGTGTCAGCTTCTTGCACAAATGAAAAGAGATATAGATCAGTATTTACTTTAGCTGAAAAATAAGTAGTCATCAATTCTGAGGCAAGTGTTTTCCCACCTAAAAAGATTGATAAATAAGTGAGGATTTGTGAGGTGACTATTTACTAATGCTTAAAAGGTAGTTGAGAGCCAAATATTCCAGTTCAGTTCATCTCTAACCATCCCTGAGAAAGCTGATAGACTTGTAACATGGAAAATTAGATACCTGTAGCAGTTACCAAGGCAGATAGTGTTCTTATTCAAACCTTTGATGACCAAAAGTATCAACCATAATAAAAACAAGTAGACGAACTGATTTAAGACTTGGTCTTTGGTCTCATGTTTGAAAGAGAAGGGAAATGCCTGTTGGAGGATCCTCATCCTAGATATGACTCAAATGCTCAAAGGTATGGCACTAAGGAGTGACACTTAAGTAGAACTGGTACACTACTTGAGGATATTCTTTGAGATCTTTTTATAGAAAGGAAAAAGAGACAAGAGTAATGGATAATATCTATAAATTTCTCCTCTTGAAAATACTTTCATCTTTATTATTCTCGCACAACCCAAGTTTTTACTATGTAAAATTTAAATACAATTTTAAGTTAAAAAATGTTTTTCAAGATATTAATTGAAAACAGCTACCACAAAAATCCAGATCATGGAATATCTGAATCCTTTAATCTATTAAATTCCAACTCAAAAATTCCATGCATCATGAATTCATGAAAATAAAAAGAACTGGCCATGAAACACAAAAGTCATGAACAAAATGGAATTGCATATCACTGAAATCTGAGGAAAACACCCACAAGTTTTAAAGAAATGAGGTTTCAGTCTGGAGGTAAATACATAAAATAATTTATGATGTGACACAAAGATGTCTACTTCTATATAAGAAGGAATTAAATGCTTGATGTCTTTCTTATACTGAGATGCTCCAAAACTCCACTCACAGTGAGGGCAGACCATCAGAGAGTAGAATGGAACCTTCCCCTTCCTTGCTTGGCTGGTGATGCTGCGCCTGTTGCTCCCCAGCACATGGTTGGTCCTCCTGGCCAGCAGGGCACTGTGGACCCATGTTCAACTCTCTAGTGACCTGGACCCTCATGTGTCTTTCTGCAGGGCTATTCTTCATCATCTCATCCCCCAGTTTGAAGGTAGAACCAGGATTACACTGTCCCAGGTGGAGAATATGGACTTAGTCTTGTTAAGCTTCATATGGCTGGGGATTGCTTAGGTGTATGACCTAGAGTGTTCCAAGGAAGGGACTATTTTTCACTGGAGAATGGGGTTCTGTTTTCAGAAAAATAGTGGAAAATTCTTTTCAAGCTCAAACATAAACAAGATCATAATCTGTAGATCTCTAGAATTTGGCAACTGTGTCCCTGTATGTTCCATGGTCAAATGTAAGTTTCATAGCAACTCTATTAGGCTAAATTCTATAAAAATCTCTTTGTATAGTTACTTTCCCCCTGAAGAATAAGTGGGAAAGTAACCTCCCTGTGCTTACATGAAAAATTACCAACCAGTTTGATAGTGAACTGGGTCTTTCTTATTTTTATACGTTTTTATGTATTATATGGTTACAAATTGGAGATCAGGGAAATAAATCCTATATATATATATATATATATATATATATACACACATATATATATATGAATATAAATGTGTAGATAACTGTGCAGGTGCATGTGCTTTAATAATTCAAAGTCCTTTCTCTATTTCATCAAAATATGAGAAAAAGAAAAACACAAATGTGAAAGAAAAAGCACTGTATCAAGCTTTGATTAATTCATTTTAATAGTGCAGGAATAATATTTCTGAAGTAAATCACTGCAAACTGTGATTTGTATAGAGGTCATACACATACCTAAAGACAATGTAAAGTCAAGGTCATTATAGATGAAATTTCTCAAAAATAAACACTTGGGCTTTAGGATATTTATTCACTGACCCTGAAATGTCAGCTTGACACTGATACTAATGTAGCACACTTGTCTCTGGAGTTTATCCCACTATGCAAAAGGTGCCACTTACTGTGAGAATCTTTCTGAGGTGCTCCAAGTGCATTCTAGAAACCATCTGCATATGTTATTTTATTGCTAGGTCTCATAAATCAATATTATGTAGAAACATCTATAATTTCATATGGTATTAGAAATAGGATAGCCACAGAGCTGCACATTTGAGGTCCTAATGACACTAGTGGTACAATACTTACATTTTAAACATTTTATTGAACATCTTGAGGTTATTTGGTTTATAAAACCCCCAGACTGTTTCTTCACAAAGCCCTGGGGCTCTGATCTAGTAAGGTTCAGGCTGATGAAGGCAGAGGAGGAGTTCTACTTTCACTTGTGAATGGATAAATAGTAGCAAACATCAGTGGAAAATAAAGATCTGAATGCAGCTGGCGGTATATAATCAATACAGCTAATAATAAGAAATGACATTTTTAAATATGTGAACATGATGCTGCAAAACAACTTCCATTAAATGTACAAGGGCCCAACAAGGAGAAGCAGGGTCCACTAATTATAAACATGAACACAGAAAAGTATCAGCCACTAACAACCAATTCCTGGTGCTGGGCTGTGTTGTACCTGTGCACTGTGTCCACTGCCCACTGTCCAATGTACTACTCATTTTACTGAGAACCTCAGCTGTACCATCATCCTAAAAGGGTATACATTAGAAATTGCAAGAACAATTCCTCTAGAAATTTCTCCCTATCTTATCTCCTTTAGAAAGTTTGGTCAAATCAGAGATATTGTAGAAGATGTATTATTGTCCATTTCTTTATATTTGGTACAACACTATATTGAAGGTTTTGGCTTTGTATAGGAACCTGGCAGGACCACAATTCCAGATGTATAACTACTTCAAATTTCTCTCTAGTTTTATGTAGTTAAATAAACATGGCCAAAGGCCAAATGAATTTTTCCATTACCTGTTTTGTTGAACAATGCCATCTGAGATGTCCTGAGATATCTTTCTTCATCCTCAACTGCTGCTTCCTACTAGATCGTCTGCTACCCCCAAATTAAGTTTGTTTTGCTGAAGTACCATGCTCAGGAATCTGATCTTCTTCTTACCAAAAAAGCAATCTTCTCTTTTCAAAAGCAATCTTCTTCAACATGCTGTCAGTATTGTTGTATAAGGCTCACACAACTTCCTACAAAGACTAGACAAAAGCAATAAATCCAGACAGAGGATACAGTATACTATTCCAGACTATTCAATTACAGAATAATTTCTGTTTCTATGGATATTCCTAGAGTTCTTTTGCTTGCTTTCTCTCAATACTTTTGTGTTATTTCATCTGTTTCTATCTCACACATACATAAACCCTGTACGACAAGCATTCAGCCCTTTGATTTCCCTCCAGAATTCATGTGATCCCAATGCTGTCTGGCATATGGCCTGCATCTTTGGCAACAACTCTTGTTTGAGCCAAATATTTCACAAATATCTGAATGCTCTTTTATGAATCATCTTACTTCAAAAGTTTCAACACTTACTAGCTTCACAAAAATTTATCCAGGAGAAAATCAGCATGCCAAAATAGTTTTATAAACCACACAGATATTATCTTTGGTGGGATTATACAGTCTAGAGTTTCTCAGATATGACAAAGAGATCTACCAGTTGGAACTGTGTGTAGATCATTGTGCATTTATTTTTCTCATGTCATAGTTAGGCTACTAAGAGCCAAGAAATTATAATTCTTTTATTTACCCAGTATGGCCACGATTAGATACTTGGAAATTTTGTCAATGGTGTGAGAAACATGATGGAAACACCTATTCTTACACAATTCGGCTGTGAATTCAGAAGCTGTAGTAGTTTTCGTATAAGATCTATTACTTTAGACAATGTAGGGAACTCAGTGAAGGGCTTCTGAATAAGGAAAGGAAAAATTAATTTCTTATAATTGGCCGCAAGACTTCATGAAACATTTAATAATATAGCAGCCTTTTTTCCTTACAGAAAAAAGAGCTCGTATTGCTGCCTAGAAGGTCAGAAACTTGTCCTTTCCTGCACACACTGCTGTCCTATTTCTACCCATCACAATTTCTGCTTTTGAATATATGAACTGATAAGAGTCTCGCCTGTCCTCTCACTATACTCATCTTCTCAAACCAAAGCATGCAATTCCTTCTGAAGCCTCCCAGACCAGACAGAAGTAACACATCCTAACACTTTTTATTACTTTTCTCTGTTCACTGCACTACATGTTCTCATGCACTATAGCACAAAGATTACCCTAGTACAGCCAAAAGAAAAGGTTATCAATGTAGACCTTTCCAGCACAGACAAGTCACAAAATGGAAGTAGCCTCACACTGCTAGGGGTTACACACTCCTTGCATTTAAGCAGCAGGGTAAAGCATCAGGTACTTGTTAATGGGACAAGGCAGCTCCTAGTGTACATGCTATGAATTTTCCCTTACAGGTTTCATAGATCATGTAGGCAGTTCAGTTCTCTAATACAGCTTCTGAAGTTAAATATCTAGTGTTAAATATTTTTAATAACTTTGTGCATGTACACAGTAATTATTGGAAAATCTACAACTTCAATTAATTATGTGTGGAAGAAAATATTCAATTATGTTCTGATTATTGATATCACAGTTTCCAGATAGTATTTTCCTTGCCTAACAAACACTCGTAAGTCAGTTTGCTTTTCATATTTTCCTGTGAGTAAACATACTTTTCAGAAGCTGTGCATTACTCAGCAGTAATGTGGATCTCAATGTAAGAATGAAAAAAGAGAATTACTGTAAAAACTCAAGCATTAAATAGTCCTATGTAAATACTTTTATCTTTGTGACAATAATCTTTTGTTTCCATTTTTAACTGTAAAAACAACATTCTAAAATGAATTCTCTCCTGTAGTGTATTCACACAAAATAGGAATTTGTTACAGAGGGCAGCTCCAAATCTGAAAAAAAAACAACCACAAAATACAGGCATATTTTTGAAAAGCAAAGTTTTTGAACATGCTGTGGTTTAGTTTTTTCTTTAATTTTAGCTTAGGGATACTTACAGTTTGGATACTGGTGTATACTTCTCCCTATGAAATCTTATTATTTAAGAACTGTTGTGAGAATGGTTCCTGAAGTTTTTAAAACTAAAATCTAATTTAAAAGAATAAATAACTCTTTTCCAAGTAAGCTGTATCTGGTATCCGTATAGTCTCACCACTTGCCTAAATTATTTTGCCTTAACAGTATCTTTGGCTTTGATGCCTTAGTACTTTTGAAACCTTATAAGTTATCTACTTTGCTGTGTAAAGGGAGGAATACTTATGCCATAGGAAGACCCAAAATAATCCTTCTTTTTAAACAGAGCTAGTGGGATTCTTTATCTGCAGCGAAGAGTAAAGAACATTTTCTTTTCAGAGGAACCTCTCTCAGTTTGAACATACCTAAATGCTGTCACAGCACCTTTCCAAGATAAAATATTGTCATAGATATTTTCATTGATTTCCATGATACAAATATATGTTTCCACAGCTTAGTAACTCATTTCCTAGATCAGATGTTTAGACAAGAGTCTCATCTGGGAACAGTGAGGTTCTATAATGTCTCCACAGTTGGAAATATGAAGCATTTCACTACAGTATTTGAAGACTCTCTGGACAACTTTGTTAAGACAGTTACATTTAAAATGGTTCTCTGTAGGAAGAAATACTCTAGAACCACATACATTTCAAAGAAGAGATGTCTGAATGGTGTGTACTTTATACAGTGTTAAATGACATTAGATTTTCAATGATTGATATGCTCACAGTAATTGCTAAAGCTTTGAATTTAGTGAAGGCCAGATTCAATTAAGATCTTCATAGTAAAGGGTTAGATACACAGTTTGTAAATTGTAGGTGGTAAAATCCTGGGTGGTTGCTAAAATCCAAAACGTGTTTTATACTAAGAGTTTGTGGACGAAAATAGACATAAAATGGATTGTAGGTCTCTAGTCTCATAGTTTAGCAATTTACCCACCAGGTGACTGTTGCATTTCTTATACACCTGCCTTGAAGAAGAAAGGATCCTAGAGAACTCATTGAAATGATACCTAGCAAATTTTAACAAAAAATACCTCAAGTAAAATCTCAGATGGGATTTTCTTCTTGCCAGACAAAACCCTAAGTTCACTCAAATCTTTTTTCTTGGATCTAGCCCTATAGTTACACATATCAAATTATAATAAATAGAAATGAATAGAGACCTTGGCTTCACAGCAAAGGTAGTACAGCATAAAATAGTGGTGTTAACTTAAAGATTTTACAGAGGGCTGTTTATGACAAAGCATGGTAGATTCAGACCTATAAAAATTCTTATCAGAGTAATGCTTCTTTTCCATAAAGAGAGCTGTAATAGTGTTACAAACTGTAGTGCTTTTGATCATTATTGTAAAACACCATGGTATCTATTCATAAAGGCTACTGCTTGATTCACCACTCTGTAACACCACTTTTATGCCTCCCTAACAACTCTAAGGTTTTTCCTTTTCATTAATATAGTACAGATGGCAGGTGCCAGGTTGCAGAATCCAAGGTTCATTATTCAGTCACAGAAGTAATTTCTCAAAGTCTATAGGTTTTCCCACTGCTCAGCAGCTGACCTTGCCCTGTTTGGTCTTTATGTGTTGTTGATGTAATTCAGGCTGCCTAAGATACAAGCATAAAGCACTCAGGAGTCAAACTGGAAAGCCCATATCTCTGACCAATGAATGCTCTTCACACTGCCCTATGATTTTCTCAATGGCAATAAGAATGACAACTCCAGTAACAATTTAAAAACATCTTAGCAGCACAAACCAGAACTCATGGATATAGAGTTTTAAGTTTTAAAAAAGTGAACGCTCACCCACCCTGTAGCTGACTGCATCATGGGCCATTTTTAACAGCCCGGAAGTAGAAAGTTCTCCACAAAAACATTCTATGGTCCAGTTTTATATGCATGATATGGGACAATCCACAGTTCATACTTTCCACTTCTTCCGGGATAGAAATACAGTGGAAGTACAGCAAGCCACGTATTCTACCACAAACACACCAGGTTTTTGCATTGCATCCTTCCCTTTGTCCTTGGTCTTCATAACTTTTATGAGGGAAACTATGTGTATATCTTCATCTTCTGGCATGGATTTGTATTGCAGAAAAAATATAGAAGTACTAGTTCTGACTTAGGTCTTTATTATAGAAAAAAATCCAAAAATACCCAAATCTACTTCCAGAGGAAAATAGAGAATATTTAATGAGACTCTGTTCCTGTTAGAGCTATCATACTTTCAAGAACCTACTTTGTAAAGACTTCTCTCTTACTCATTTCCAGATCCGAAGCCCAAGCACTCTTAGCTGCCATGAAAGAAAAGCAAATCATAAAACAAAATTCTAGACTGGTCCTGTTTTCCCTCTACTTTCCCATAGTTTGGAGTATTGTCCAGCTGACAGTACTAAAAGGACTGTTATTCTTTATGAAATTACTGATTAAACTGTAGGAAAGTATTTTACACTATTACCAAGTAATAGTGTAAAATTTCTGTAACTTCTATTAGCATGAACCAGAATGAAAATCTCTACCAGATCTTACCCTTTGACTCATCCTGTAAGAACTCACCGAAATTCTGCCTATGAATGTTGTATTAATCGAAATAAGAAATAAATTTCTCAGCTGAGACAACTTCTCTATAAAGACCATTATTGAACTCTCTATAGAACACAAAAAGCACAATAGGTTTGTCTGCATAATACTTGGTCAAATACACAGGTGGAACAAGACTTGAAAGATTACATTTCTGAACAATATGACTACAATCAACATCTTCAGGAAAGGGACTTTACCCAAGTTTAGACATTACACTTTAAGAAAGGGTTACAAACCACGAATAAACATATCAAGAATGTCCAAGGAAATGCCCAAGGATATCAAAGGAGGAGAAATTAAAATTTGGGAAGTCTATTTAAAAACTTTATCATGCAGTCACAGGTATATAAATTCTTTTATAAAAAGTAGACCTTGGAGGGTCAAGAAAATCATAATCAAGTTCCATAAAAACTCTAAAAGTCCATTGAAGCAGAAAACAGTAATTGGAATGGAAAATGAAATTATGCATTAGGTGAACTATTTTTCTTTGTATGTTTGTTTTTTACTGTAAAGTTGCTCACATATATCCTTCTTGTACAAATCTAGTTCAGGTGTTAAAGAGTCAATAAAAGAAGATACTAGTGTGTCAAAACAGACTATATTTGAACAAAACTATACCTTGAAAAGCAAATATTCACTGAGATCAAAGGCTGAAATACCAGAAGAGTTAAGAATAAAATCATCAAAGTGATAATAAAAATATAAAATTTATTTAATACTTCGTTTTGGGAATGCAATCTGAACTGATGCAAGGAAATCCTAAATTAATGGAGGGCTATTCCATGACAGGGTTGAGACAATTTAGAGAAATTAAATTAATACTTATTTAGTTGAAGTGATTCAGCTTCTGTGTGACCAAAGTAATTTCCATGGATTAAGAAAATAATAATGCAGTTCTAGTTTTAAAATAGTCTAGGATAATAAAAGGAATGAACATCAACCTCCTTTTCTTTGGTGTCTGAAAAACTCTCAGGAACTTGTAACAAAGAGGAAATTCAGGAGTTAAATAAAAAGCAAACAAATAAATGAACTCAACAAAAAACAAACAAACAAACAAACAAACAACCAAAAACCTCAACCCTAAACCAGCCCTGCTCCTCAACCCCATGAGACTTTAATTTCTTTAATTCAAGAAAAATGAACTCATGCAATTCCAGGGGAAAGGGAGATGGGAGAGTGAAATGGGGGGCGGAGGGGGGAGGGAGGGAAGATAAAAAAATTAAAAAAAGTAATTTAAGATTATTTCAGTCTGACTACTTCCAGAGAGATTTGAAGCCAGATTATTAGCAACTGGAGATCACTAAAGTTCCTCATGAATTCCTATTATAATGTTCACCAGTGGAAATACAACTTTTCACAAAGCATTTCAAGAATAGTCTGGGAAGTACTTTTACTGAAGACAATACCACAGTGAAATATTGGCGTGAAAGAAGTGATATCCAAGGTTTGCAAACTCTAAGGTCAAGGTGAAGGTTCCATAATCACTGCATTTCTGAATCCTAGACTGTAAAAAAATATTCAAGAAATCCATTGAGCAAAGAGCACTATGTTCATCACTTTACACTATTGATTGCAAGTAATTTAAAATATGTTGGTTTAAAGAACTATGAGGAGTTTTGGCAGAAGAAGTTCAAACATCTTCCAGATTAAAAGGCTCTCACAGAAAATAAAAATTATCTAAATACAAACTGTATATCTGAATGGGGGAGAACAAATTGATGAGGGCAGGATAAGAGTTTTCATAAATTAAAATACATGTGCAACTGTAGTTAGCATTTCTAGAATCTCAATTCCAACTTCCCTGTGAATTTGCAAGATTTCAATTCAGCTGGCCTTTGCCATAGGGACCCAGATAATGTTTTTTAAACATTTACTTTCTGGAGCTATGGAAATGGAGTTTGTAGGTGTGTAATTTTGGAAACGACAGGACTTTAATTGTATGAATTAATCGTAATTGAACATAAATTCCAGAAATCAAACACAATATTAATATGCAGAAAATGTAAGGATGAATCAAAAATACTTATGTATGGAAATTAATATTGTAGAAAAGAGATTGTTTAATTTAGGTCACTTTTAAAGTCACTCACTTCCCACTCATTATGGCAGGTACTTTCTCAAAAGAGAACCTCTTCTCACGTATTTAATAACTGTCAGGTGTGGGAAATGGCTCTACTCCAAAGGTTCCATAGATATGAGTAAAATGACAAAGTAAGGATTAAATGGGAAAGCATAAAACTGGAAAAGATTGAGAGAAATAATACATGCAGGAGGAATATATCTGAAAGGGACTCTATGCAAGCATTATCTTGCTGAGAGATTAGTGGAACAGTGAAAATACAGCAAAGTATTTTATCCTGATCAGCATTGCTTCTTTCATGTCATTCCCAGACTTTAGATGATGGCATAAGTTTTGCTTAGATGATGACATAGAACAATAGCTACATCAGAAATAAAATAGAATTTGTTACACTACCACAATCATCTATATATTTATCTTAGCCTGTGTATAAAAAGCATATATCTGGTTCATTCATACACCCATTATGTTTACATCTCTAACATCAAACAAAAACTGAGATCAGTTTATTTACAAAATATACCATCCTCCTGTTTGCTAAATGAGAAAAATAATGCTTTGATTTGGTTTTCTGACATATGCATAAAATATTTCATGAAGTTCAAACACAAAAACATATTTGCTTTCCAATGCGCTATATATTTTCTTTTTTACTCATTCTCTTCTAATCCTCTCGCCAGATTTCTCTTATTAAAATATGATGATGCTACAAAGCTACAAGGCTTCTTTCACCAATTGATAGTAAAATAACATAGTCCTGAATCCACTTACACACAATAATAATCTATTCAGGCAGCAATTTCTATTATAACAATGTATAAGTCAGTGAATAAGTTTTATTACTTTGTAGAAGTCTAGCATAAACTCCGGTACTGATGAAACCCTTTCTCTCTTTCAGAATAAAAGACATAATTCTTATGTGAACACTTCCCTGATCTCTGAAAAAAATTGATATTTCTCACACAAAGTACGAATCTGTGAAAGTAAGACCCTTGAACTGCAAATACTTATTTAATTCTCTTGTACTCTGATACAGTAGTTCTCAATATTTTGAGAAAGTTAAGACTGAAATAAGAGTAGCTGCCCTATGCACCTGGCCCTGTTAATATACTTTATTCTCACCTGTACCTTTGCTTTATAATTTTGTAGTTCATGAAAGCTCCTGAACTCTGAAACAATTTCCTCATTTTTAGGAGACAAATTATTTGAGTTTATTTTAATATTTTTTTGGTCATAAATCATTCCCTTTTTTTCCTATGCAGGATGCAAGTCTGTAGTGCATGGCCTATGAAGATATTTAATTTCTTCAAGCATAAACTACAAATTTTATTCTTAAGGAAAGCTCAGAACCATAATTTATTTCTAAATATGCTACAGAAAAAAAGGCTCACAAATATATATTTTAGCATGTCACTTTCCACAGAAACCTCTTTATTGTAGGAGTAGCATTGGGCATATATAATACTGGGAATTGAGCTAATCAGATACAGCATGTCTGTGATGTTGAGATACCCTTTCACTCTTGTTTATTGATGTTGTTTGGTGAAATACACGGTTTGGTTCAGATTTTTTCTGACTCATCTGAGACATTTCAGATCAACAGTATGAGCTATGCTATTTCAAATCAGTTAGTGATAGTTTCCAGCAAATGACAGCTGAAGGGTTGTTCTTATCCATTTTCCTAACGCATGCAATTTTCCCATTAAGCAGTAGGCTCTTCCCATCATCCAGTGTGGGGAAGTACAGAAAGGAAAGAGGCAAGAGATGGAAAATCCGTCTTCTTTATTCATTTACCTTCAGGGGAACCTTGCATTTTTAAGGAACATTTCAACAGTGCCTTTTGTACCATGGAAAATGAGAAGAACAAAAGCAATAATGACCCCCCTTGCTAGGTCTTACTACATGTACTTAATGATGGAAAGCTAACCAGTAGTATCAACAAAGTTAAAAACAGTACTTCTGAGGGTGACAAACAAACAAAACAAACAAAAACAAAACAAAAACACCTGGAGGAAAAAGGCGATTCAAGTTTCAACTTGTTCCCGAGTTCCAGAAGACACATCCCCTGAAACAGAAATTAGTGAAGCTCCCCTGTTCACACAGTGATCATCTAAGAGAAATCTGACTAATTTTGAAATCCTTGTTTCGGTAAGACTTAAGACACTTCAGTTAAGTCCCTAGACTAAACATAAAATAAATTCATACTTATTGTTCTACAAGCTAAATTGTAAGATAATGCAGGCTGACAATGTGAACAGATGCAAAATGAGACACATCTTCTCCTTTAATAGCAAAACCTTCTAAACCATCCTTAAATATTTTTCTTTTTCTTGGTTTTGTCTTTTTCTATTCCTTTTTTTCATACTGCAGTTTAGAGTATTATTGTTTAAAAACTTGCAATTTACACAGCAAAACAGATGTTAGTAGCCATGTCACTATCCCACATCTGATAATCAAATATTTTTGCATCAAATGAGATTATGCAGTTGTGTGATTTGAATAATATATATATTTAAAGAAACCCCCCCAAAAAATTTGGAGGGTGAAAAGGACAGTTTTAATGTCAGTGTATCAAAATAAAATGAGATCATTACTGCCACATACTGTAGAAATAGAGAAGGATGAAAACTAACAGTTCAGCCATAATGATTTCATTAGGATATGTATGTGGAGAGATGAAAGGAAAAGATCACTAACAGATTCCTAGTGAAACAGAAAGAGTGTGAAAGCTGCTGAATGTGGTATACTTCGAGAAACAGAAGTAGAAATGCTTCAGAAAATAAATTAAACCTAAATCTTTTACTTTGTTTAAGGCAGGGCACAAGCGAATGATAAAATACACCCTTTGTCAATTCACCTTGGAGTCATTGATCTCTTTTGCACATTGAACCTAATGAGGCAAGCAGGAGAAAATTGTAATGGGTCTTTCATGTACTTATTGCTGGACTTTGATTATTGTGTAGAACTAAATAGTAATTTCTATCAAAATGTCTTTCAAATAATGGCAGGATTTTATTACAAATAAGATGAGAAATATTTTATATAATAATGAATTCCTGGACTTCTTTAACTATGAATAAATATGTATTGTGTCAACTATGTAAGCAAACACACCTCGTTTAAAGTTGTTACATATTATTTATTAATATCATATCAGATGGGTAATTTTTGAGGGGCTATGTTTTATATAGACATAAAAATGAAACTGAGGATTTTCCATCCTCTAAGTAACTGTTTTTTATTCAATTTAGTGTACTGCAAATCTATATGAGATATCATTCAGCAAAGGTTAAAATATATTCATGAGGATTTATAATTTTATATCAAATATCTTTGTAGTGCATTTGGAAATGATCAGTAATACAAGTCCAATATATGCAGTGAAACAGCCTATATATGTAACAATTATAAATGTCAAAATCTCTAATTTTTGCATACAATCACAAACAAATGTGTGAACTATGTAGTGATGCTCTTCATATATTCAACAGTGTGCTTAAAGTGTCTCCTATAAAACAGTCCAGGAAGCACATCACTGAAGTCACCTAGAGAAAAGCCATTAGGAAGTGCCAAGAGCCGGGATGATTCTGAGCTGCCTTCCAGAGATTGTGCTATTTTTCCTCTTTTTCCACTACAGACCATTTCTAACCAATAAGTGTTTTCTATTGTAAATGTGCTTTTAAATAAAAGAGGACAGGAATCAATCACTGATCTACAGGCTGGCACTGTTTATGAATAGCTTCTGTACCAGTTTCTTTTTGAGGAGAGTCACCCAAAAGAAAACAAACAAATCCCCAAGACAAAACAACAAAGCAAAACAAACAAGCTAACAGAGAGCTAATTTAAAAACTCAGCCAAAGAGTAAGTCAAAACTAGTCACAGCTATGCACATCCTTGCATATCTTCATTAGAACAGTGTAATTGTTCTCTATTTGTAGATTGAGTAGGGCCAGAGCTCAGACTCAAATCCTTTCACAAAATCATTGTTTTGAGAATTGAACACAATATGAACATGACTTATATAGTCCTACTCTAACGAACAACTAAACACTTTTCCTTCCTTCGTGCCAGAGCTCAAAACCATATGTAAAAATAAACAAGTTTCCTATCTGAACCGAGTATTGTCAGTAAAAGTTTCCTTTTGTGTAGTCCCAGACTTTACTTTTTTCAAGACATATCAATTGTGGCTAATAGTTACAGCATAATAATATCTCAGGGAACTTTTTAAGGCTTTTGAACATATGCAGCTGTAGCAGCATGAATATTCACATCCAGGATGCCATGGTGTACAATGCTGTATGAACACTGCTAACACTCTCAGCTCCCTTGATATTTCAGAAGCCTATTGTTTCATTTTATTCAGTTATGCTTCCCAAACTATTGCTCTGTGCCAATCAAAATTCTTCAGGAACCTTCAACATTAACCTTGACAGACCTTTCTTTGGAAGTAGAAAATTAGAAGGTTTCTGTGTATCAGACTCACCTTATACCCACAAGACCTAGAATATTTGATTTTTTTTTTAACCAATACAATAGGAATTCAGCTAGTCATTCCATTGAGTGTATGCAGACTCTCTAGACTGCTTCTTTTGCACATCCTGTTTGTTCCAATCCCTTGTTTTCCACTTGCATTTTCCCTGGCCACTTTGTCATTATGTCAATTACTAACTGAAAGAATGATATGTGTGACAGAAATTTAGAAATATGTTCACTTCATTGGCTCTATTATTTTAATGTCAGAATGCGGGTATGAAAAAGCCAGCAGCCTGAAAGCCATGATTTTCATTCCCCAAAACTGAAAAATTCAGAAGCACTTGAGAAAATAACTTATCTTTTCACATGACTTTTTCTCCTACAATGACCAAGAAAATGACTGAGATATTTGTCATATGTCTTTATAGTGCCTGTAATTCCTTTATAATGTTATAGCTGATAAAGTGAGGAACCGACACAACAGACTTCCTGTTGAAGCTTTTAATTACAATAATTGTGCTTCTTTGTCTGATTGCTTAGAACTTCTGCCATACTTTCTATTAAAAGTAACTGGCTTCAGATTGCTCTTATTGCTGCCATAAAATCAACACTGATTAAGTGAAAAATGTACAGCTGTATTTATAGGGGTGTGTATGTAAAAAAGCCGTAGTTCTGCAATTAGTGGCGACTGAATTCAGCTTCAATGGTCACTGGATTGGATTCTACAAGGGATGTGATCCAAAGTTATTTTAATATGTTAATAAAACTGATATTTTGATTCCTTTTTTTTTTTTTATCGAATACACTGTCCTTTCTATCTGGCAGGACTTAGAGGAATCAGGGTGTATAAAACAAAGAAGTCTAGTTTTCTCCAAGTAGATAAAGTGTCAAAGGAGCAAAGTAAAAATGTTCTGGTGTTATCTGCTTAACAAGGGCAACAAAATAAATTAAAATGGGGACATTCACTTCAGTACATACCAGCAACTTGGGTAGCATCATACATAGAACAGGGAGCCTGTGCTTTGGCCAGTAGATGATGTCAAGGCTTGGGCACCATGCCTGAAATGTTATTATTAGATGGGGAAAACAGATTTACTCAACATGTTACAATCTTTTTTTAATTTTGCTACATGAACATATATTACACTGTGATGTGAAAAGGCTTTGATAAGGTTCAAAGTAGGATTGATTATCATGGAGAAACAACTCTTTATCCAAATTGGAAGATTTGGGCAGAAATGGCAGTACCCTAAGCAAACCAATAAGGGCTTGCAAAGTATTCGAACTCAGAATCCAAATAATCAAGTAACATTTATGTACCTCACAAACAAAGAAATATATGTATGCATGGATGTTGGAGTTTCAGTTTCACCATGTTAATAAGCAGTGGAAAAAAATCTTCTTCATCAGGGAATGAAGAAATCAAGGAAAGTGTTTGGAACTGGAAAGACTGGATTAAAAATGAAGTATTAAGGTTAAAATCAGCAAAGGAATACTATTGTGTAAACTAATATTTGCATAGAGTTTTCATCCATGTGTTTCTGTTGCGAGTTAAGATGCTAATAACACTGGGGTGTGGCCACCACTTTTCCTGCAACACCTCCTGACTCATTGTCATTTGCCAGGTCTTAATGACTTGGTGTCCAGACATACTCCTAGCTGTTTTACAAACAGCAACAGAAACTGAGTCTGTTACTCTTTTTTAGAATTAGGATATGATAGCCCATTTTCTCCACTGGCTTACTGCATTGTCTTTCACTACCAGCTCAGCATCTACTTAGAAGGCTTGGTCTGAGGGAGAAAAATAAAAGTGAGTTCCATTACATTTTAGATAATATTTATAATGACATATAAAGAAATTGTTTTACAAATTCATTGTCTGTCTCCTCTTTCCAGGAGGAATCTAGAGCACTGCTTCTGACTTTTGAGGGTCAAAATGGCTTTGAGCAATGCACGCAGGAGAAGGAGATTTTTCCAATCCTACCAGTCCTTCCAACTAATGAGAAAACAATTTGAAATCCTTTGATGGGAGCAAAAAGAATGCTGGTGCCTAATTTTCCATAACATCCCTGTAGCTTTCTTGCTTCTTGTTCAAGGATAATGTAAAAGTGTTACCCTTATCAGATTTTTGCAAAGCCAGTCATATTGAACAGATGCATGCAGAGAATTGAGGTTTGTTGAGGAAGAGGCTTCATATGGCAAGCTTAAAGGGCTGACAGTTTTCATTGCCAATAAACAGACCTTTGCTGACTGGTTGTTATATTTCAGCAAAAATTTGTTTCTCTTTTTTTCTCTATGCTTAGGAATTACGTATTTTTATTAATTGGTGGCCTGGTATCTTATATAGGTTTTGAAGGACCATTTCTGCACTGTAAGTATAGAAATGCTACCTGCTTATTCACAATACACAATGCACTGAGAAAATGCTCATATCAGACTGAAGGGTAGAGGATTCATACATGTGAACTGCAACTAAAAGAGATCATTAAATTAAAGAGTCCCTTGGCCATGATATAACATTCCAAGTCACTTCCATGCTGTTCCCATAATTCTTAGGTATATTAATTGTGAGGGAGGTGTTCCCTGTAGGCTATTGAAGCTTCAAATTTAGGACCTTAGTCAGGCAAATGTCTTACAGATGTTGAAGGGAATTTTCCCAGTTTTCTAAAAAAGGTTCTCCCTCATGTATGCAAGAAATGCAGAAATATTTCTAAATTATAATGTATGCATGGTGAGATGGGATTTGTGATCTCTCAGTATAACAATGCAATTCTGCTGACATTACATACGGCAATATCCAATTTAATTTTATCAGTCAATAGATGTTTTGCATTGACATTGAAGATTAAGGCCTCTTCCAAAAGTAGGAATTATTCTGAAGATCTTAGACTTAGTCTAGCCAGACAACAAGGCCAAGTTAAGCCTTTACTGAGCTGTGTTGATTATGAATATAGTTGATATTTTCATTAATTTATTGGAACCTCAAGCAATTAAAACAGGAGGTTAACACTGTACTATAATTATCAGTGGTTAAAATTTCACTAAGTACAAATAGAACAAACCCTGAAAGATTTGATGTTTTATTGACTCAGTAAATATATTTAAGACAATAAAGGAAAAATAAGGGGGAAAAAGATGAAAGTAAGAGAAAATAAATACTGCAATGATGTAAGAGTCACCATCTTAATTGTATTAGGCCAGTATTGCTTTCCTGGTGCTCACCAGCCACTCACGCTTCAGAGAGATTCTCTGGTTTGACCTTCAATATGTGGAGGCCTTCAAATCACAGAGGTTTTAATTTTTTTTCTTTATTTTTTTTTTCTATCCCTTAACTCTGACATTAATTCTGGACATGTCTACTATCCACAACAACTCTGAACCTTGCTAAAATCTTGATTCTTATTTCTGTGGGACACAGGACAATTTATACAATACATTATTTTTATAAATTATAATTATAATTATAATTAAATAATAGCAATTTAAACTATATAAATATAAATTATAGCAATTTACAGACATGTCAAAATAGTTTAATTTAAAATCCCAGAAGAATGAAAGGTGGAAATGGATCACAACCTCTGTATCCTGTTTATTCCTTTTTTTCTTGACGAGTAGCCTCTACTACTGCAGGTATGGAGAAATGCTCACAGAAAGAAAACAATGTAAAGTAAAATAAAAAGAAAGTCTAGGCTCTAATCTCTACCACATTTTGATAGGCATAAGATCAGACTTTGCTTTCCCTTCCATTCCCCTATCCCACCTGCCTAAGAAAATAGCTTAACAAGAAAAAAATTTACTGAGTTATTTTGATTTCACATAGACCAACACAGCTATGATATAATTACAAAAACATAGATTTCAAAATTACCTGGCTAACAGAGTAGATATAGCCTTATACAGGGAAGTTCAAATGTACACACAAATCTATTCTTCATTTAGTACCTTCTTACAAATGATATGTTCATTATAATTCATTACTTGGACAATTATGTGAAGTCCTATAAGGTTTGGGATTTTTTAAAATTTGAAACACTCATAAAAATGTGTGATTTTTGTAAAATTAGCAAAGTAAAAGGTCAGAATGATAGACAGGCACACATTCATAAATCCATATGCATGCATATCTATATGTGATATCAGTCATAATTGTTCTGAATCTGAATTTCAGACATTTCATCTTCTATGGACTGCAAGGCTTTTTGATAGTAGTAATTTTTTAATATGTGTCTTAAAAATGCATCTAAAGGTATTTTTGCTAGGGGTTTTAACATTTGAAATCTGAACAAAATATTTGTCTAAGTTTTGTGATCTTTTTATCACACTCTTTTTTTGCTGCTTCTCTGTATATGATTTGGCAATGTAAAAATATAATGACCTTACAGACTAAGTGACTTTTCCAAGCAGTGAAACTAGTGATTTCATGGGATGACTAAGTTCAAGATTCTATCTCCTTGAAATTTGTTTCCAGGATGTTAACTGCAAAGCAAGTTATATATAGCAGTAAATGCATGCTTAATTTGTGCAGAAATCATGGTGTGATGAATACAATTAAGAGCCTCGGAGGGAATAATTATATTACTGCATAAAGCTGGTGGATCTCAAATTGCTTGGTGCCTGGACTTTAAATTGGCCTGCGTTCCTGTTGTGAAAGTCATTCATAGTAGTAACAAAACTGCAGTCAGAAATAGGGTAGTTTCAAAGTCATGTAAGTATATTTACTCATCTGCTGCAAATGACAGAGCCTACAAAATGAAGCAGCATTTAGGAGCAAATTAATAAAAAACTACTTCTATTAAAAATATAAACAGTGTACATTGATGTATTATTTTATGCAACAACAGATCTTACAGAAATTATAAAATCTTAATGGTTGAATTTTCCTTCATATTTACACAAGTAGCAAGTTGTAGTTTTTACCTGGTCTTTCCAGCCTACCATAGGTACTTTCAAGAGGCTTAAATGAAGATCTATAATCGAATTAAGAGCCACAAACACTGCATAAGTCTAAAATTTGACTAGTAGGTAATTGCCTAATATGGACCAGTGAGATTCCTCACCTAAGCTGTGTGGTAACAAAGGTCAAGAACTGTGGGACTGGATTCTATCATCTTTATTTCCAAGCATAATTCAATGGGACGACATAGGGTTGCACAATCTAAAGAATTATTAATAATAAAGACAATTTTGTAGCCCAGCTTGTTGTTCAACTTGGGGAATTTTCCTATATTGAACATCTAGCAATGGTTTTAAAAGAGCTCTATGACTTAAACCAGCAATTTTTGAGCACAGGATACACAAGCTGCTGCAGCCCACCTAAAGTTCGAGATTTTTAAAATTGCTCAGATTCTTTCAACATTTGGGAACTATTTTCCTATTCTTCTACTTGTTTTTATGTCTCTCAAACACACTACAGTGAAATTGTGTATGTTGCACTAGAAAAAAAAAAGGAGCAACAAAAAAATAGTGACTGGTTCTAAGGTCAATGACTGTAGAATATTACCCAAGGGAGAAAAAAAATTACTGAGACCAGAAATTCTAACTATGATGTGAAAATAAAAGCTATGAACATTATTCCTGAACTGTGGTAAATTTTCTTTTCCCTCATCAGTATTTCATAAAACTCTTACTTGGAAACTAGGTATCATTTGTTCTTGATGCATTTCTACTCATTTGAAAAAATGTAGTGTTGTACTGTTAGCTTTATCAGACACCCTCTTTATTTGAAAAATTACTGCATAAATTTAAGGACTATTACTTTTTAGATAATGGTATAGAATACAGGTGTTACTAGTCTAGGCATGAAGCTAGAGTCATAAAAGATATAACTCCAAGTCTGTGTACCCTAAGATATCATGGTGATGGCACAATGACAATGATAATAGAGCATGGCTCAGCTATACCAGAATTTCATAATGGTGTCCATTGCCACCATTCTGCTTCCCACATAAAATCAATAGTGAATGAAAATTTAGTTAAGGACTTCATGTAACAATTTTTTATCTATCAGGTCAAAATTGTGCCTTGCTGGGATTTCATTTTTCTATAAAAGTTATTGAAGTATGTGCTGTGGTAATGGTAAGCTTGTGCTAATTTGCTTGAACTGGTCCTTTAACAAGCTAGGAAGTGTCAGATATAGAGGCACCTCACGTGCTTGTTCTTTTCGTTGGAGAGGGCCAATGAAATATAACATCCATCTTTATGCCCAAAATTTCATTCCCTCTCTTCCTACACAGGTGGAAAAAATCTTCAAGCTACATAAAAACACAGAAAGAAACACATATCAAAATTACCTTTTGCAGCATTCATTTAAGCAGTGTTTTAGTCAACACCTTTGATAAAGCTTGTATCCAATATGAGACTGTTAGGAAAGAAAAACACCTCCAGATGACCTGTAGGAGATGCATTAACATCACAAGTAAAGCCATGCTTACAAATCAAATAAAATCAAGTATGTGATACCCCCACATTAGCTGCCATATTTATTTTAAGATTCCTATCCACCACTCCTGCTAACTCAAACTGAGCACTAGGGCTGCTTTAAAGTATATAGGATGGTTTTGTATGTAGTTTTTCTTTTTACAAAATTCAGCTACAAAATAAATACCTTCAAATGATAGTTTTGTAATAAGAGTATCTGCTGGCGAAACATGTTTTAATAAACATTCTCTGTATTTCAGTGTAGAATAGTTCTTTCCTTCATTTCTGAAAGGTATTCCTAGTGCCCAGATGTTAAGTCGTAGAAATTTCTTTTTTCTACAGCAGCATCTGGCTTATTGGCAGGCTCTACTTGCTCTTTTGTTGGCTTCACTGCAGTTGTCTTTAGGCTGTGAAATGATTAGGATACTGATGTGATGTCTTATTCACTAGAATCCCATTGCTTTTAGCTAGTTCATGGTTTCTGTTCTGTAGCACTTCCAAAAAAAATCTAAATAACCACAAAATTTATCCCAAAGATATGTCTATGAGCTGAAAGCAAGGGAGTGCGGGGAGGAAACCAAAATTATTTCTCCAAGCATAAGGCAGAATTAATACTTTGAAGAATGATTTGGGATAAGGAAGACCAAAGAAGAAGGTAACATATATTTTATTACTCTAATGTGATTCAGATTTCCAGTTTAATAGACATCTTCTTGAAGGAATTTATGATAAAATGCTTTCTCTTTCTCCTTTAAAAATATTCACTTTAATACAAGATGAAAGTTGGGATCCTCCTATCCTACATATGAGGTACCATATAAACATAATCAAAAGCATGTCAAAAGCATGGACAAATATTTATTAGGTATATTTTCATGTAAATTGCTAACTTTGTGGGCTTTCAGATATATACTGGGGCTTTGACTCAGCCTTCCTTTTGTATCTGCAGTCTTTCTTTTATGGTCATATGCCTCTTTGAGAATGAACTTCAGTACAGTCTTTTAAATGACTGGCTGATTATCTGATGATTGTAAGAAAACCATTTTGTTGTTAAATTTTTGAGTTGATATTATGCAATATAGTTTCTAAAATGTTCTTGAAATCGTTACAGAACAATGATGTAGAGGTCTTTTTGTGGCATGAGAGGAGTTCTGATCCTAAAAGTGATATATATGTATATATGTACATAAATAGTCTTTTTGAGATTATATTTAAGAATTTTTTTCCTGGGTTCTATTTAACCTATGAATATTTAATTCTTTTATTGTGGTATTAGATATAAAATGCTGCTCTATGGAAGCCAGTCTCTGTTTTCTTACTTATAAATATCCATGCAAACTGCATGTTTAGTTATCAGTACTGTCCTGTTTTAGTCTCACCATCTTAATCTGAGTTTTTAATCTGATTTTGAAAATTCTGTGATTTCCAGACTACATTTTGGATCCAAATAGCCATCTGGCCATATCTCTGTTATGTAATGATAGAAAAGATTGAGCCAATATAAGTAAACCAGATGGTAAAAGGTGCCTACTGACCAACCAGGAGCAGTGGGACTCAACTTGGATAGGTCAGTTTATCTGTAATAGATAATCTCAATTGTTACTGCTCATATCTACTGCTTTTGATGTTACTCTATGTCATTTATATGACACATACATACATGTATATATAGCCATTTACATCATGTATTACAGCTTTCTTTGAAATCCTTATGTAATTTAGTTGAGATGTTGAAATAGTTTATATATATGTGTAGTGTTTATATATGTCACCCTCCTACTTAAGAATTTAATGTCATTGGAGTTATTTCACTTTAAATTAAATGTGCATCCTTTTAAAAAGATACATTAGTTGATATATATACAATTTGTCTTCTAATTTATGAAAGTATAATGATATTGCATTATTGTTATAAAGTTAATCAAGACTTTAATGGGACAGCTATGTTACTATTGAGTGGTTGTTTTATTCTTTTACTATAATGCATGCCTTCAACAAGCTGATTATGCAGTGTAGCAATGAATTCTCTAATTAGAAAGGTAATACTACATCTATAATGGGCAAGAACTCTGTCTTTGTAACTTACATATTTAAGATGCTTTCATATAGAAACTAGAAATAAAAATTTAAAAATACCCATCAATAGTTAACAGCAGGATGTTTAATCTATAAGCATTTAGTCTGGTTTATTTTTCATTTTTTTTTCATTTGATGATGCATACATCCATGTATGCAAAGTAAACACAAGATGACTTCACTTAATAACTCTGTGATATGAAAAAAGCATGTTTTGCATAGATGTGAGAAGCTTGTGCCAAGGCAAGGAATGAGAAAAATTGTCAGGCTTTGTTCATACAAGAAGGCCATTTCTTACAGATTTTTAACTTTGTTTTGCCTTTGAATTTCACTTGAGAATTAAAATAATATTTTCTCTCAGAGCAAAATCAGAAAAGGTCATATGATCATTAAGAAACAGAAATATGTTGAATAATAGGAAGTCCACATATTATAAATTATTCTCCCTTTTTTTTTTCTTCTGCTTTACATTTAATTGGAATGTTACTTGAATCCTGGTTATCAGCAAAAAAAATTATCTTCAAGTTAAATTAGTACAATGCCCTTCAACCAGAATCTGAATCTATGTAACTTTACTTATAACCTGAAGCTTCTAGTCTCAAATCTATTCATAAAACTATTTTTTCCAGGCTCTAGCACTACAAAAAATATGATGTGAGGCTCTCATATTCAAGAGTTTATGATTTACCATCAGCATTACCTCAAAAATTAAATGTTTCACTCAGAGCTGCCTCTCTGTAACCTCAAGACTTCCAGTACTGAGCCCAGTCCAAAGATCACTAGTTTGCGATCCAGTCTCTGCACACTTTCTAGTTTTTATTAATCTATCATTTAATGGAAAATGTGTAAAAATACCATAAGAGAACACAAAAAAGGATGATCAAAGCATGCCTCGTTTACAGCTCAGTCATTGAAAATTAAAATGCTGAATCTTTGTCTTTTCACTAACAATAAAATCATGGAAAGGCCTCAGATGTCCAAAAAACATATAGGACAAAAAAAAAAAAAAAAAAAAAACCAACTAAAAAAGACTGCCACAAATAGACTGAGAGTGTAACCCTGAGGAAAGATAGGTATCAGCAGGAAGTTGGTAAAACACTGACCTGAAGGATCTTGGAGCCATGAACAGAGCATTTTCTGGTCATGCAGAATAGCTCATGTGTTATCTGCCAACTGCTTCCTTACAGTAAGCGTGAGCTCACTCATGCTTATGTAGAGCCCTTTTTATCAGGCCAGTCAATTGCTCATTTAAATACA
The DNA here is from genome assembly GCF_963662255.1 of Cinclus cinclus. Classification (NCBI taxonomy): domain Eukaryota; kingdom Metazoa; phylum Chordata; class Aves; order Passeriformes; family Cinclidae; genus Cinclus; species Cinclus cinclus. The sequence continues at coordinate 66,755,688 of NC_085047.1, forward strand.
GCAAGTATAATTACAGCAAGTTAACTAAGGGTCCGGTTTTTAGATCTATACGATCTATATATGATCTATATGATGAAATTATTTAGATCTATAGTGATGAATTTCACTAAGAATATTCCTTTTTTTTTTTCCTGTGTGACAGTTTTTGAGGGAGTCATTGGGGGTTTTGTGTGTTTGGGGAAGAATCTAGATGTGAGTCACACTATTCTAGGGACTTGCTGCCTTGTTTTGGCAGACAGCAGCAACCCTGCACTGCTGTTTGCTGGAAAATGCTATTGTCATAGATATTACTCCAGTGAATTTGACAAGCCTAGCAAGTTGAGAGAGATGCTGCTGCGTCTTTTGGCACTAGCATGCAGCTTAGATTTGCAGTCCCCTAATGTTTCCTTTTTTCCTTTTTCTTTTTTTTTTCTTATTTTTCTTTTTTTCCCCCTTCTTTTCCCTTTCTTTTTCTTTTTCTTTTTCTTTTTCCTTTTCTTTTTCCTTTTCTTTTTCTTTTTCTTTTTCTGTCTTTTTTTCTTTCTCTTTTTTCTCTTTCTCTTTTCTTCAGGCTCTTCTGACAGTTATTTAGCCAGAGTTCCTCCTTTGTTTTTTTACTTTAATAAAATATAACCTTCCAAATTTTATTAACAAATTTTTTTTTTTACTTTTGAATATCTCTTTTTCATTTCACTCAAACATTCTTCATCTAAACCAAGCAGATATAAATACTGAAATAAAGTTAAAAACAACATGGCATTGATCACTAATTACATGCTTATTTTCTCCTTGTAGTTATATGATGAATGCAAACTGTTTTTCTATAAACTTAAAAATGTGAATTTTCTGAGTAAATTAATACTGTGGATTCTGGGACATTCTTATTTCCATATTAGACACCATTAACAATCTTCATTATTCAGATCTGACACATGCTTGAAGTCAAAGAATCTGCAAAAATTTGCCATCCAGAGGTTCCTCAGAGAGAAACAGTAATATTTTAGCTGTTTCTGATGAAGAAGAGTTTCAGTGGCATACAAGAGTAAGTACTAAACTTTCTTATTTTCCTTCCCTTCTCCAACTTCTTACAAAAGAGATAAGGATTACAAATATTTATTGAAGCACTGAAATTCTGAACAGGCCAAAGGTATAATCACAAAAGCCAATTGTAAAAAAAATATCAGGCAATAAATAGCATAGTTCTTGCACAGATTTTACTCCCTAAATATTCCATATACATCTTCAGCTTTGCGCATTTTCTATGGCAGCAAATTTTCCCCTAAAGGCAATAAACGTGTAAGAGAGGTTATTCTAATATTATATGTCTTGGAAACAATAAAGCTATATAGGATTTCCCATTGTATCCACACTCACAAGTTTGAATATGCTAGTGAATGAGGTAGAAGAATTAGATACAACTGGATGAAGTGCAATACCACACATCAAAATAATTCTTTGATTTTTTTTTTTCCAAAGGTTCTGCTTTCCTGTTCCTAATTGAACATTTCTGAATTTGCTGATAATAATAATAAGTATTTTATGCAAAGGGAATTTGTTTTTCTGAAATAAACTTTTCTCACAGTGAGTGCTTTTGGTTACATTATCTGTTGGACTCTCGAACCTTCTTCCAAACAAAAGTCCACAAAACTTTGTAGACTTACCAAACAAGGATGCACTTCAAGAAAGTTCATAGTTAAGGAACTCAGTATTTACTGAGTTTGTGAAAACATGGGAAAGCTTGGCAGGTTCTGGTACTAGGCAGCAGCTGACACCTGTAGTGGAATATAGAAATAAGTAGGTACCTAAAATGTCTGCTTATTTTTTTTTTTCTATAAGGTTATGTCCTTACATAAGTACTTTATTGGTGTTAAAACTTTCATCACCTTCTACTGCTCAGCAGCTGGTACAAGTCTCTTCTCCCTGGAGTAGAGGTGTAAAAAAAGATAGTCACTTGGAATACAGATGCATTTAACTGAACCATAATTTTTTATCTCTGATATTAATTACAAAGAAATACTCTGTCCATTAAAAAGTTTTAATATAAAAATATAATTTAATTTTTATTTATTATTTATTTGCAGTCTGTACAGTGTGGAAACAAATTAAACAAGGATTTCATCTCAAAGAATGGCAATAGCTGTCATATTCCAGTTTGTGACCCCATTTTATTCAGTTGCGTGAAGTAAGAATTTCATACCCAGAGCTCCTAAGGCTTCATTTTATTCTCAGATATTTAAGCAATTTACACAGACCAAAGGCATTGCAATGGAATTTTTCTGGATTAAAATGTAACTCAAAGGGACCAAGGACCAAGAACTACAGCTGAGGTTCATACTGTGCACAGATATTCTAAAACTGACACTAGAGAATCATGACAGTACACCTGAGATGAAAAAGGTGATGCTGAAGAGCATTCAGAGTGTTCCATTTTCCTTTCTGGGAAATGGACTCCCTAAAATATTGGATAGCCTCCACTAAAACAGCAGAGGAATCAATCTAGGGAATTACAGAACAGCAAGTTTAAATTCAATAGCTAGTAAATTGCTAGAACATTTATTAAAGCAGTCAGTGTGTAAGCACCTAGAGGAAAGTAAGGTGATAAAACCACCATATAGTAGTCGCAGAGAAATCATGCCAACTTAACTATGTCTTACTTTTATAAGCCTTACTAAATTAAGAAAATGTTCACAACACACAGTAGATCTCAAGGTAAAATCCTGCATGATATTCTCACACTGTGAGAATTGCTATTCTCATGTGGCAATTAAAACACAAGGAGGTTGAAATACTACATTATGAAGGTACAACCTGCATTAAGACTGACATAACCAGATAATGATTACACTTCATTCCTAGATGGCAGGACCACTAATTGAATAATTTTGTCAACAGAGTGACTGTGATTTTAAAAAATATTCTAAATATATATTTTTAAGTTTTCCTCATTATTTACTAGTAAGTGAAGTGCCTCTGTATTCAAAGGGAAATGCTTTATACATATAAGTATTTTCTGATTTTTCTGCTGAAAAAAAAGCCCAAAATGTATTTTCTATCTCCAGTTTCCACTCACTTGGAAGAGAAGTATAAAACACATTTTACAGAGAACAGAGGCAAAATCAACTCATGAACCACTTTGTAATATTGCTAATACCAGGATGAGAACTGCCCGGCTCACTGTCACTGCCTACATCAGTTATAATGGACTGCATTCTCATGGAATTAAATCAGACTTTATGAATAAAAGTCTCAAATCCCCACTAATGATTGTCTGTGAATCTGAGAGGTCTTCAAGCTTTAATAAATGGAGGCAAAGGATGTGTATTCCTTGGACACTCCGGGACTTATAAAATATACAGTTGTGTGTTGTAGTCCATCTCCTTTTTGCTGCTGTTTTTCAGCAAAAAAAGTTTCTAGAAACAAGAACTTAGTGAAGAGACAATCCAGATTTCTACAAAGAGCTGAGAAGTTTTTTTTCCAGTTCTGCATGTTCCAAGCCTGAGCTGAAACACTTTTTTCATGTTTGTTTTTTTACGCTTCAATTCTGGGCACTTTATTCAGCTGAGAAGGCTTATGATTCAGTCTCCGAACTGTTCCAGTCTGAACAATGATCCCATCAAAACACTCAAAAACACAATGCAGAAACACACATTGTACCAGGTAAAATCTAGTAGAAAATTGAGAAGATCTATCCTAAGTGGGAGGGAATAAGGTTAGCTAGAATGCAGCTTTCTCTTCACCTGATGCTTTGTTCTACATTTACTGGAAGGCATATTAGTTATCATACAGTTTCAGGCCTGACCTGTCTCTGTGTTAAATTCAAACTTCGTTGAAGTTCAACTTCAGACACTAAATCACTGCAGGATGAAGGAATCAAGAAAAACTTAGCAAAAGTCATTAGATTTTTTGTGCATTTATCTCTCCCAGTTCTCTCAAATAAAACACCTACAAGTACACATTCAGCAGTAGCACCTGACACTAATCTAGGAAAGAAATGACACTAAGATTCTTAAACAACAAAATCCCTTCTCCTACAAGGAAGGAGAATAAAACGAGTGCTTGGAAATACAGCCCTCAGATAGATATTCACATCCAGTGATTGAAATATGCATGTATACAATCTCACTTTCTCACATGTACACGTGCTGTTGAGCTTGCTTTTACAACAGAGGCTAGTAATAACAGCTGAGATGTTCCAGATCTTCCATCTGGCCCATGGCTACCACAGCAGAAGGGAGCTGGCCCTTCTGCACGTCATATCTCTGTACTGTTGTGGCACCCAAATGAATCAAGCCAGATTTTCCTTTATATACATGTGTATAGTTCACCTGTACTCCAAGGAAAAAAATAAGCACTTCAGGGTATAATCCACCTCTTCTCAGTTAGACATTTAAAGATGTCAGACAAATCATACTTCAGTATTTCCTATATTCTCTATCTCTCCACTTGGAACTTATTTTGATCACATTCCTCAGAGCTTCATAGCAGCACTTTTAATGCAGTACTTCTGACTCACCTTTACCTCAGAAAATGTGAAGTTTGCTCCAGGCTATAATACATTTGTTTCTGAACTGACAGTTTAGAAATACTAGCTTTCCAGAGCTGGCTTGGGCATCCATCCAACAGTTTGTCAGGCAGTATAGAAGTACCTGACCTGCTGAAGATATTTTGTATTCAGATCATTTAATCACATTTTGTTTTAAGTAAATTAGCCCACTGGTCCCTCACATGTTATATCCATTACCTAGATTCATCTTGCAATGTTAGTGCTGTTAAATTGCCAGTAGCTGCTCTTATTCTCTTTGAGGTTATTAGGACTTAGACAGCAATTAAGCAACATGTCGACTGCACTAGTGTTTCAACATACAGTAAAAGAGCTTATAAGAAGATTGAATAGTAGCTCCTGACTAACAGAGCATGTGGATACATATTGTGCTGTAGATGCTAGCATATGAAATCATTTTCCCAGGACAATATAGTAAACAAGTTAAAATATGACTTGACAAATCTTCAGAGGATGTACTGCAAACATTCTGTTCAGAATTTTGCAATGGAAATTGATTCATTAGCAATTAGGACTAGAATTTGTACCATTTGCATGTCTCCTCAGGTAAAGCTCATTCTCTTTCATCTCTTCAGGTGATACAATTATTGCATCAAAGGCAGGATTCTGCATTAGAAGATGTTCTGCCCAATCTGTGGGAAAGAGCACAGATGTGTATTTATTATATAAGTGTACTGCATTTGCAAATTCTCCACAACTGACCTTACAGGAATATGTCATTAGTGATTCCAAGGGTGGATGTTCCTTCACCATGAACCCTCATTAAATATGTGAAAAAGGTAACCATAAACTCAGGCTGTATTTGGTAATCTGTGCTTTGATAATTTTGGCCCGTGGAAGGCTCATTTTTGCTTATCAGATAAACCAAATATTTTTGGGTTTTAACTTTTAGTTGCCAATATAAAAGTTGCAATCAAATCAAAGAAGGAAAATAAAAAAACTTGACTGTGAAAAAACATAACACATTTAATATGTTCAGAAAATGCTTTACAGTTCCATCAACTCTTCCATGATTTTAGTTGTATAGTAGCTCATAATAGCATGATTCTGTGGTTCAAACACAAGGACTATGTGAAATCACTAGAGTGTCCTACCTCAATTTTAGCTACAATTTTGGAGTGGCACAGGTTCTCTGCAGGTAGTGTCATATCTGCCAGTTCTGTGTGGATTTTCAATAGAAAAAAAAAGGGGCTTTGTGATTAATTAAAGGGATAAAAAGGGAATAAATCCACTCATAAAAATGTTGACATAGATACAGTTTGCTATTAAGTTTCATAGTTCATTATTAACTTTCTTTTATCTGGAATTCTCTTGAAAGAGAATGAACTTTACAATATAAATTTTTTACTTTATTCATTTATTAACAAGATATTCAATAATACATATTCATCCAACTTACAGTAGTATTACATTTGTGGTTTCTTAAATGCAGGTTGGATTTTGACAATACCTTCAAGATAATAAGATGAAAATAACTTGAAGAATATTAATTTGGCCTAATAATATCTCTGCCATAGAAAGATATTAGGTTTTTTCCTATTTAAAAAGAGTCATTAAGGAATCTCCTGCTCACAGGAAGAGATTAATCTCACCTAAATTAAGACATCTGAAATTTAAGTGCGTAGCTGAAACAGGTTTTCCTGGCTCCCTCTGCAGTCATTGGAGAGTCATTCTTCCTACCTGTCTTAAAAAGAAAACTTGTGATCACATTTTTCTCTGTGATTAGACAGATTCTAAATGATCTCAAACAGTATGGGGGGAGATGCTTTGAGAGGCTACCTAGAACAGATGCTAGACTGTGTTAAAAGACTAAAGAAGATGTTTATTAAAAAGGTCTTCAAAGGATACACCTTGGGCAATACAAGAGCTGGGCCAAGACTACCCCCATAATGGATGCCAGGTCATGAGTTTTCACACTTTTCTAAGTTTTGGTCCCTTTACATACTGGAGTTAATTGTCCAATTGCAGCTTCAGGTCATGAAGTCCCATCCTCCCAGATTGCTCTCCTCAATCCACTGTTGTTTATACTTTTTGGGTCTGAAGCTGTGATGGTGTCCTTGGTTCACAGAATGGAAAAGAATTGTTCTAACTGAACTGTGAGGAGAATTTGCTAACACTTTATATGAAGGTCAGAGCTATAAACTAATGCAGTACAGAATCTGGATAATATGGAAGCTAAAACTTAAGAGCATCAGGGGCACCTGCTAGGGCACCCAGTAGCAGAGAACCTGTCCTATATTGGTGGGTCATGGGACACTTCTTTAAACTGCTGGAGATCCTTGAACAGTTTTTTTTCCACAGGCAAGACACAGGCCTGTATCAGGAAAGAGATACTTTCTCACATAGCTGAGTTTGGTAACCAAATGATCCACCCTTTGTTCTCCTTCTTTCCAATACAGCATTGCCAAGGAGTTGCCATATGGCTACGGCATACTCTGTAGGAAGTTCCACCACGTGGTTTGTATGCCCTGGACTTCCCTTGCATTTATATTGTTCATTCTTTGAATCCTTATAGAGCACCTCCAGCAAAGCTAATTCTCTCAAGTACTGGATACCTTGCTCGATAGTCTTCTATGCATGTCAGTGCAATAATAGACCATCCTTGGAAAAATACCTTTCCCTCCCACTTGATAGGAGTTGCCTCCAGAGGCTGAGAGCTTCTGTACTTTTCCTAATCTCCTTGCCAATGCCCACATACTTGGACAGGATCCCAGCTGCTTGGCTTCACTACCATAAAAAGTTATTATTTAGACTCCTATTTAGCCTCCTTTGTTTAAATATGGAGACCAAAATACTTCTGATGGTAGAACATAGAATGATTGCCTAGCTGCTTGATGGCAGTGTCCTTTTAGATCTCTTACTTTTGCAGCTAAGTTCTTCTCTTAAAATAACTGACTTTGTGAGAGGTAAAGCATAGTTTTTCTTCCATTTGTTAAGTACTTATTGCTTAAATGTCTGAACAATTATCCAGAAGCTCCCCTCTCTCAGAAACCTGACATGCTAACACATCCTTTAAAATTCAGCAATTCCACAAAACCAGTCTTTTTCTGAAAATTAAGACTGTTGATGTATTTCCAAATATCCCTTCACACTCAGAAGGTTCAGAATTGAGTAAGCATGATGCTTGATATAGAATCTCTCAGTATTAATAAATAGGTGAAAAATAAGATATTTGTCTTTTCATTTAAGACGCAAGCCTACATAAAACACTGCTTATTATCTTTCTGTTGGGCTTCATCCTTATAGCTTATCCTTATAACCTCAAAATGGTTTCTAGTTATAAATAAAACACCTTTTGGGCTGTAAATATAAACAAGGCAAACTGTAGCACACACCTTCTCTAAGTTAGATGCAGGAGAGTGTTGGTTATTTGTTAATGTCTACTACCTGGTACAAAACTTCAGTGTTCAATTTGGATAACACAAGCTCCTTCTGCGAAATTAACATCTTTTCAAAGAACCAACCTTGTTTCAAGACCCATGGAGTTATTTGCTTGTTACATGCTGTAGGGACTACAACCCTGAGATAGCCACATATTGTGTGCACTCCTACACAGGTAATACATACCATTATTTGAGATTCTCTGCTGCAAACAAGTAAGACACAATAACTACTGACAAACAAAACACCCTATTCCACATGTACAGTAAAAGACAAATTATCTGAACATTAAAAGTAGATCTAAAGTCACATCCTGCAGCACTGATGCAATGCAACTTAAGTAAAGAATGAAAAGGAACTTAAACTGTCTGCCCAGGGAAAACATTCTTATTTGAGTGCTCAGTAGAGGACTGAAGCACCTATACTGAAAAAATGTGACAGTATATAATCAACAACTGTATTAGTAATGAGAAAAAGGTAGTGCTTTTATGGAGAGCAGTACAAGTTGAACTTAAACATTGTTGCATATCTTCTGCTGCTTCACAAAAGCACAGTCCTAAATCAATGCTGAAATTGGAAAAATTCTACAAATTTACTTTAAATCAGAAGTTGCAAGTGACTGTAGAATGTTTACAGACTGGTTAAAGAAAACAGAACCAAAAACCCAGCCATTAATAAGTTGATGAATTAAAGAAATGCATTTGCAATAGACAAGTGATTTCAGTGAAAAGTTAAGGAACAATTTAGTCTGAAGGGGTGAACATAGTATGCAAAATTAATTTAATTTGGACTGCTACTGAAGATGGCAAGGGGTCACAACAGTATCAGAAAATCCGTTTAGCAACAAATACACCAGCAGAAGACCAGGAAATACAGTGTAGGGAACATTACAGATTGTATATTTTTATTATGAAACACAGTCTCACAGTGCCAATTATTGTTGGTTCAAGGACAAACACTGTGCAAAGAAACTGGGACATACACAGAAAAGATGTACAGGTCAGTGCAAAAAGCTCCTCATGGGGACAATACCTGAGAATTCCAGAATCATCAGCTTGCAGACGACAGCAAAGAGTCCATGGAGAATATCTTAACATCTCCACAGCTGTTTAATTTAGAAGTTATTATTTGAATTCCTTTGCAAGTGAAAGCAATGCAATATAAAATTGAGCTTTATCCAGAGTCCTCTGCTTCTTGTAATCTCATGGTAGGTTTGTCAGAGGCTACTTAAGAAGGTGAAATTGCAGAAAACTTCAGTGTTTCTAAAACATATACTATGAAATCCCTCACTCCGCTGAGTGTTATACTGGTGAAGGTAACATATAACTGTAAACAACATATGTTAAATCCTTATGTTGTGAAACAAGGAGGTCATACATTATTTGGTACAGGATGTCTGAGAAAGATTCAGTTGGACTGCAAAGTGTAATGTGTTTGCAGGTTTGAAAATAACTGTGGACTCCAGCCCAAAACAAAAATAGCTGTTCTCAGTTATACAATGAAAACTGTCTTTAGAATGGTATCAGAACCACAGACATCATCAAGACATATCTACATAATGTAACTGTGACAAAAAGGCAGACAGGATAGGTTGGGTCTACTAAGCAACATTTCAAGAGCAATAGGAAAATATTAATGTCATCATTCAAGACAATACTGATGTCTCTTTATGCTACAAAGTCTGCATGGATTTACTTTTTTTTTCTGATTAAAAAAGGGACAGTTGTCTGTGTGCCTGAATCCAACTGTAATTCAAAAATTATACACTTTATAGTAATCAAAATGGATTCATGCACTGTTGTTATCAGAACCATTGTTCAACTGGAGGTCAGAAAATTAATTTTTCATATTTTTGATTTGTTTTTCCAGTTCATAATGCAAAATGTTATTTTCCAGGTTTTCATCAATTATGCCCAGGATTTCCTATGGGCTAAATAAACTGTCTCAAATTGCTGTCACAGGCAAATTCATATAATCTAAGAAATTATCACTCCTCAGAAACTAGTTATTTCCCTTTTCTCTGAAGTGTAGCTGTTGATCCACTAGATAATCTTGGCCTATTTCAGTGCAAAGCCAAGCACAGTTGCTTAGCTCATCACCAGAGTAAAAACCATGGTATGTAGCATCACTGGCTCAGTGAATAATGGTAGTTTAATGAATCTTATAACTCTTCCATCTCCAAGCTTCTATGGCACATGAAGGCTTTGCTGATAAAGTCACATCAGGAGGATAGAGGAAGTATTTTCTTACCTTTTACTGATACGGTTTCAGAATAATAACTTTTAGGAAATTTTATAGAATACATGGAGGAGTCTCTGTTAAAGTTCAACAAACCCATTTATTTCACATTTGCATAATTAACATAAATAGTAAATTGTATTCCACTCATCAGTTGAGAAGACTTGCTTTTGAAGGGCTAACATACCTCTTCTTCCTTGTAAGTCATTACCCATAGAGAAATTACTTGTTCAATGGGACTTTGTGATCTTCCTCAAATGGCAGTTCCTGTGGCAGAAGGGAAAAAAATGTCCTCCAGAGAGGATGTATAAACTAGCTCAGACCACAGCATATTCTGCATCATGATAGAAATGCTATAGTAATGGATCTGTAATTTTTGTGTGAGACTATACTTAGTTTTTCAGATGTAAGGATTAGATTAATTCAGGGGATGTACTGAAGGCCTCCTATCCTGTTTTCTATTACTGTAGCCATTTGGGACCCTACTAGAGCAATAACAGGTACAAATAAGCAAGCTTTGCTTACTTCTAACCTGTGAGTATGTACTGCTAGTATTGATACAACTGTCTTCCTGTCTTCATGTTGGAAAAAAGCAAAAGAATATTTGTCCGTGTTTCACAGAAGTATAAGCCAAGCCATAGTGGTCTCAAAGTCTTGGACTAGATCTAGACTTATTCTTTTACCCCAGTATACCATTCTGCTCACTGTTGAGGCTTCCTAGGTTTTAGAGCCAGCTATGGATGCTATCTAATCAAGGTCTTCTCAAAATTTATTCTTTGTGGAAGCTGGTTGCAAACTCCCAGCAGTAACAGCAGCAATACCTAGCAATATATCCGTGTCTCACCTAACATAAATTTAGGATACAACATGTTTGTATATATAATCATGGGATGCAAGAAATGCTTTCAGGTTCCTTAGCCTAAAAGTTGACACAAAAGTATAGGAAGAGAGAGGAAAAAAGTCTGTGTGTACTGGGAAATAAACTGCTTTTCTGAATCATGCTGCCAGCTTTCAGGACTATCTTCTAAACATGTTTTGACAATTGTATTATATTTTTTTCTGGTGTAGGCTTTGAATACATTGCAAATATTAATCAATCCCTTATGTGAGAAAGGTATGGTATGAGTATATAAAGGAATAAAAAATTTTCTTAATCATAGAATGAAATGCTATGGAAGTTTAAAAACTATGGTGACAGTCTCTGTGAACCTGTTCTACTAAATAAAACATACAGTACATACTTTTAATTATTATATTATATTATATTATATTATATTATATTATATTATATTATATTTATTTATTTATTTATTATACTATATTTATTATATTGTAATTTTTGTGGTGCAATTGCCGTGATTCTCACAGTATTAGCTGCAGAATATCTTACATTTTTGACTGAGATAAGCAAACCTGTTTTTCTTAAAATTGTGCTGCACTTACCATTCAATTACATAGTAAATAAATTGTGAATAAATAATAATGGTAAGTTTCTTTGTAATCTATTTAATCCAAATATGGATCATAAAAGAGTAACAGACCTCAGGGCATTGCAAGGATTATCAGATGTCAGCTGCTTTGTTGCAACTATGGTAAGAGTGGGATGCAATTGAGCTCTAAATATGAAGTTATGGCATATTAGAAGTACTGCGATTGTAATTTAAAAATATGCTGACAAGAAAAAAAAATCAAAATGTTTTTGATATAGAGACAGTCTAGACATTCTGTGTATTAGTAACTGGAATATATATTTTTGCAGTTAAATCCCATGTGAATTTAGGATTGTTGCCACTCAAGATTTTAAGGTGAGGTATTACCTTTTTAAAAATGCATGGTTAGAAAGTTAACCATGCTCTTTCCCTAACCCTAATGCTTTTTCGTTGATAAAATTTTTATACATGTCTCTTCAAAACACAAAGACAACCAAAACTAAAGCAAATACCCAAGCAAACAGCAATAATGTAAGTGAATGCTTATCTCTAAATGCAGCATGATACAGTTAAGCCAGATGGATAACGTCACAACTAAAGATAAACTCAAAACTTATTTTCTCAGTTATGGTTTGGATGGAACAAAACATTCCTTGAATGCTACTCTGCTTAGTTCAAGATTTCTTCTGACAGAAAGATTGGTCAACTGGTGTCAAGCAAGTGTGATAACTATCCTTGTGAAAGACCCTTGATGGACATACTGCAGATTCTTGCGCTGGCTCCTAACTTAAACCCTGCTCATTCTTAATTTCCTTGAGTCCTAACAGACTCCAGGCATTTTTAACTGGGCCACTTTTAACAACTCTCCAAATAAATGGAATTCGTTACACCTAATTTGAAATATTTATCACATAGTCTAGTAAAGATAAAGTAATCATCTTGTTTTCCCTTTCTGGTCAATGGGAAGAAAAAAACATGGTTCAAAAGTATCGCCTATTTGCAAACCCATTTAAAGTTTAGCTGCATTGTCCTTCAGGTATTTTTCCCCATTTATTATGTGTGGGTGAATTGATTCATATTTGAAAACAAGCAACAACCCTATAGGTACTGAACTTAATGTGAAATGAATCCCTACTTTTTTCTCTTGCACACTGTTCTGAGTCCAACTTTTGTCAATATTGGTTCTTTAGACATGCACACAGGAAAATAAATTCATATACCTTCTAGATGGTCTCCCAAACAGTTTATTCACTATAACAGAGCACTTGGGTAGTTCAAGTCACTGCATTGTGCTGTCCAGGATTTTTCTCTGTAATTCAAGGCGTCTCATGTAAAATAGATAATTTCACTTCTAGGTACCATAAATTCTTTACACTCACTTCCATCACTGTGTTCTGGTAGTTTTTTCTGACCTGTGTTTATTTTTTTTTAAAAGACAGTCACCTCACATGAAAAGTTTTGGGTTCCCTCCCTTCCACACATTTTTTCTGTTCAGGTTCCAGTTGAATAGGTGCCATCCTTGATTTTTAAGGTACATTTAGCCTTTTCTCATTATTATATTTGCTTATCATAAATCCCTCTGAAATCAAAGGTATGACTTGATGAATAAGATACCATGAATGAGAGTAACAGAATCTGTCCTACAGTAAAATTTCTCAAGGAAATCTTTGAGGCTTTTCAGTAGCACTTTAAAAACAAAGCATTGAACATAATATATTATAATGTAAATTTCATCAAACACTTAGTCATTAACATTTAGCAATCTTGTTTATTCAAGTCAATCCATCTATATATACAAATCTGATATTTGCCTTTTAAAAAATTTAACATGCCTAAGTGCCCATAAATCAGTTATGACAATCATTGTTAAAGCAATCAATAGTAAGGAATATGCATTAATTCAAATAATATTGATAGCCACATGAACCTGCATCAGTCTTCTGTGAAATAAGAAAAATGATACATCTTTTTAAAATCAATACTTTCCTTTTTATGTCATTCATTTGAAGAGTATCAATAATACATTATTTTGTACCTTATGTGTCAGTGGCACTACTTCTTAATGTAGAGATATCTTGAAAAAATATTGAAGTGAGACAAAAGAAAAACATCATCAAAGCAATGATCTGCTAAAAAGCTTACATTCATCCATTGTATTGTGGGTATTCATCTGAACTAAAATATGTATGGGCAGCGTTACTGGTTGGATATATTATTTATGACTCAGACCTCAATAACAGATGCTTGCATACCACATTTGTCCCAGAGTTAAAGAGCAAGAGGAACAGTAAGAGAACTCAGTATTGCCTTTATCTATCTTCAGACATTAGAACCATGAAGTTAGGCAGGTATGCAGACCAAAGTGGAAGTACAAGATGTGGAATTACAACATCCATTCATCACAAAAGAAACATTTTAATTGGTTATATGTGGAAAATATCTACTTGACAGTCAGTTTCTCACTTTTCACATAAGTGCTTTGCTGCTTGGATGCCTAATCTTGTTTAGTATAGGGAAAGTAATTTGACATGAAAGTACCTAGATGGCTGCCGAAAATTAATTGCCAATTAAAAAAGAAAAATGTTTGTGCTACTCTATAAACAAGCCAACATATAAACCTTTCAGTCTTGTTGCTTTATTTATGTCTTTGTAGATCTGGTTTCAAGCTATTTGCATACAATTTACAAATTCATATTATAATTCTCCAGTATATTTATGATTTTATAGTTGTATATATTTTACCTCTATGAAAAATATTTATTTCTTTATGCTTCTGTTGCTTATTATTTAACAAAAACATTTCATTACATTTGATAGTTTATGTCTCTTCGTTAGAATGAGGCATTTTTATTTGTAGGGCTCAGAAAGAGAGTTTTATTTCCACACCCCCCCCATTAAAACAAAAAAGCCAAACTTCAAAACTATGAACTCCTGTCTCTTACTTCTCATAGTTTCCTCAGTTTTCTTTCAAGCAAGTATGAATACCCCAATGATTCAAAGTATAAAGGTTAATCTGAGTGGAAAATGAAGGCTTTAACAGGATTGTAAAGCTTAAGGACTCCTTTCAGCACTAAAGAGACTTTTGAAAGTGGCTGAGCCATAGAAATTTCATGAGTACCATGGAATGGCCTGCTTAGATCCAAAATACAATTCAAATGGCACAGCTGGCTGAATCCATGAGTAGAAATGGATATTGACTTCCATTTTCTTCCTTCTTCTCCTCCCAAAATTAATTTTCTATAGGTTGGGTAGATTGTGTGAATCAATGTTATGTCCACATAAATGTCAGGATAAATGTATAAATGTATAGGATAAATTACTGAATAGCATAAATTTAAAGAAATAGTAGAAAATTAATAGAATTTCAAATAATGTATTATTTTAAATTATAACATAAGCATATTTCCTTTAAATTTTTAAAGTTTTTTAATTTTGGGGAGTTTGTTAGTTTGGGGTTTTTTATTTTGTTTTAAAACTGAAATGCATTCCCAGTGAGTGAAATTCAGTCACTTTACCTTTCATTAAGAACTTGAAATATCTATGACTTTTAAAGCTGTTTCTCCTTATAATAACCTTTTCATTCAGTCTTCAAGTCCACATGAGTGAGGCAAGTCCTTTGCTAAAGCCAATCCAAAAGCCAGATTTTAATGAGGGAGGAAAAAAAAAAACCTCAAACCAACCAGACCAAACCAGAAAAAAACAATACAGAACAGAACAAAACCCTCACCCACAAAGTTTTCAAGACCAAGTTTTGAGAATTGTAAATCTCCTGGCAAAATATGAGTCCAAGACACCTGATCTACAGATTTAACCATCATGAAAGACTGACTGCAAATACTTCAGGAAGATTTTTCAAGATAAAATTATACAATAGTAAATTCCTGTGACCACTTATACATTCCTCAGTTTTCTCACAAAAACTATGGTCCCATATGAAAATCAATATTGTGGAGATAATGTCAGGGTCACTTATTATGACTGTGCCAAACAGCTCTGTAATCCTCAAAAACCAGACACCTAAAATAGCCACCATTCAATGAATTAATTAACAAACAGTGACCTATCTTATTTTTCTTTTCTCTTTCAATTAGAATCATAAGAATAAAAAAATAATAAGCCATATGTAGATTTTATTGCATGCAACTTTATACTGGAGAAGAAATCTAATGAAGAATATTAAAGTATCAGTTTTTAATCACAGTAAAAATAATCTATAATATTTTATTAAATTTTATATTTTCAAGCATTTGTTGATACTGTGCCCATTTGGTCATTCTTATTTGTAGCCCTTTAAAACACAGGTCTCATAAAGACAACAAAAAAGCCTCTCACTGTGAAAAGTTATCAAAAACCTCAAAGAAATGGGTTCAAATTGGTTCTCAGATCTTAAGAAATATTCATGTCGGAATGCATCAGTAAGGCTTACAAAATATTTTCATTTAAAATTAAATTTTATGAATATGCAACTAATTATCTCATCTTGTTTTTCTTTAAAAGTCATCATAAAAGTAATTCTTAATAAAGGCTTTGAATCACTCACATTTCTGTAACATGGATCTCTCAGAAAGCATCGGGCAACAGTGTACCTGTCTTCCTTTTCTAATACGTGATAACAGCAAGAGCAACAAGCAAAAATGACAGTTAAGTTAATAAAATCTTGAATTATCAGCTATTCACCCATACTTAAAGAAATAGACACCTACACAATCTTTAACAGATGACTTCTTTGGTCCGTGAGCAGACAAAAAGTGCAGCAATATTTCTGTGCAATATTCCATTATATTAGGTAATTGCACACCAAATTTTAATTTGACTCTCCAGTTGACTCTAAAAATAGTAGAAATTTTACATTTTCCCCTCATTAAGTTGCATACAATAAAGTATGTGCTGCTGTTTTTTTACTGTCCCACAAGAATCACAAGACCTTCACTTTACTTATCACAAGACACGCAGCAAAAGACGTCGGACATCCAGAGGTAAAACACAAATTCCATGTTCCTTCATTTCAGATATCTACTGCAGTTTTTTTGTGACTCTTATCACTAAAGTCACCAGGATAACCAGGTAGCCATAGATGCAAGTAGGAATAGCATTTGAAAGAGATTTATCCTCATAATAATCCTCACAGCTGAGGGTATTTTTAAGTTGATTTACTATCTTGTGGTCTTTTTGGTTTCCTTATTTCTGTGAGGAGTTGTATCAAATATTGCAATAAAAATAGTCAAACACAAAGTATCTACCCCTTACATTCCTAAGAGATTACTGTAGTCTGTGCTTTTGGACACAGATCTAGACACAAGATCTAGACTTAATTATTTTAGCTTCCCTCTAGCAACTGAGACATATATCCTGAAAAGCTCCAATTACTTCAAATAAACACCAGAATTCTCTCAGCTATGTAGGTCACCCTTCACTTGCTCTTAACTAACTATAGAAAGCAATTCAAAGTCCTCTGTGACTGACCTGCTTAAGTTATCCTGCCTTCCTGTGGCCCATAATACTGTTTTAGGTTGCTTCCCACTGGAACAATAAAATAGAATATTGCAAAGGAAATCTTGTGAGGGTACTGAATCTCTCCATAAAGGGGAATACAGTGATAAACTTCACCTGTGGATTCATTTGCCCACTAGCAAATTTGCAGCTTTTATGTCAAAGCTTTTCTATTATGTTTTACTTTGGAAATAACAACCTAGCCATCCTTAGCTGCACCTATGCAAACAAATGAAGAAGTGAAAGAAACAAACAAATCCAATCAACATAGTAAACACAGTCCCTTCCTATGATAGAAAAGAAGCAGGAAAAAAGTTTTATTTTCATGAAAGTACTTAATGGCAATACTGACGGAAATTAACATAGGCCATTTTACTGAAAATGTAAAATAAACACTGGTTATACAAATAATTTACAAAATCATAGGCTAAACTTATTTGTACATCACACAGAAGTAGTTGATCTTGTGAAATCTTCATTAAATTATCTTTTCCCAAACATAATAATGGTGTGAGAAAATAAGTGCCAGCAGCACCTAACAGAACCATTTCTATTTCTGCCTGAAAGCAGAAATTTTAAAAGCAGGTTCAATTTTTTTATCAGTTGTTATTACTTGGTTTTCTCAAAAATCTACTTGCTTATTAAATGTTTGGAGCTGAGCCACAGTCTAGATCTAGAAGTTTTGTTCTCACATTCTTGTCCTACACTGCAGGTGCTTTTATAATTCCCCATGAACTGGGTTGGGTAGTTCTATACCTATCTATATTGGTTATATAGTTATATTCTTAAAAAAAACATTCATCAGCTGAAGATAGCTTTAAGGTCTTAAGTGTTTGGTGATCAAACTCCTTAGACATTGTGGTGGTACAAGATATACAATCAGGCCAACATAAGCTTCACACTTATGGCAATGTCTGTGAAAGAATGTTCCTCTGAAGAAATTATTTTTTCAGTAGTGTCAAATCAAAATTGAGCCAACAATACCACTTCAAGTTTCAACCTTCTGTGGTTCTTGTCGTGTCATATACTGAAAACCAAGATAAGTAACTCAGCAGTCATCACTGTATTCAACCTTTCAGAGAAAACAGAACATCCAATTTAGATAAAGCAATGTATGCAAATTTTCACATAGATATTCAGACTTGAAAAATACAACCAATTATCAATCAATAATTTTACAGCTGTTTTGACAGGACATTGCAGGACTGATTCTTTCTTTCCTTGAAGAATATGCTTAGTTATATGTAAAGATTTTTTTGTTTTACACCTACCCTTCTGCTGGAATAATACCCATTTTTGAACTGAGTAAATAAGCTCCAAAAATATTTCAGTGTTCTGTTCCACACTAGCTATCAGGATTAGAAGCAGCAAAAGTGGAACTGTTAAAATCTGAATGGTTTTGAACTTTTTAATTCATTAGTGGGGTTTTTGTAAAGGAGGAAGAAAAAAAGTCTCAGTTTTACTCTAAAGGAAGTGCTTTCCTACCTTTAGGAAAACTGACTTCTGACAACAGCAAAATAATCTTCAGGCCTGGGAAGTTTCCATTAAGGTACATGTACATATCTCTTGGTCTTTCCATGTACCGTGTTTCCTAACTTGTGATACTCACAAGAAATAATGTCTGGAAGTGACATAATTCACCTTTATTTATGGATAAAACGTGCCCAGAAAAGAGAGAAATCAGAACCTGTCGATTTGAGGAATAGTTTTATTGATACATTGATCATAGGGTTTTTTGGTTTTTTTCCTTTTTCTTCAGAAACTTTGTGACATAGCAATTAAGAAAAATTGCAGCATATTTTCCACTTCTATAACTGCTTTCAAATAAGGCACTCAAAGGCTCTATCTCAGTTACACACTAAATGGAAAGAATTATGTTCCTACCTCCTAGTCCTTCTCCATTGAATTCTACTAAAGAAAGACTGAAACATAAATAATTGATACAGACAATAAAGGCTTTTAAAAATATTTAGAAATTTCCGATTATGTATGCAATAAGAAAGAGGAAAATAAATTACAAACATTGTTCATCAAACCCTCTGTTTTAAAAAACTGAATTCAGGGCACACAAAGGATGTAGTGCAGCAAAACAATTCATGCAAGCTTTGAGAACTTTTCTTAGTGGAATTCGTATAGCCACACTGATGCAGAGCCTCATCACTCGTACTGAGCTGCAAGGTTTGTGAGTTTAAGCCTAGCACCCTGTCCATGACCATACTGCCTCTCCTGATCCCAAACCTGGTTGTTTGCTGTTGATACTGGTAATGTCAACTCTCCTTTGTGTACAGAAACTACTGGTTGTCTGCAGGTCTCCCTGGTAACAGAAAAGCATATAATGACACTTCTGACAATATGTGTTAAACAGCATTGACTGTCATGACTATATCAATCTTTCTCTTAGAAAATGCAGCACGTCTCTGATGTTGTTTTAATAAGCAGAGGTGAAATCCGAGTCATTATATATTTTTTTTCCTTGCAGAGCAGTCTGACTTTGTTCTAGATAGTAATGTGACCAAAGTGTAAAAGAAAAAGAAAGCCTAGTTTTTAATGAGCTGTCTCAATAGTATTCATCAAAAAGCAAACTCAGGATTCATCAAAATCAAACATGTTTATTTGTGTAAACTATGGTATTAAGTGGAGCACTTCATGCCTTAGTACACAACTGATGAGAAATAGTGAAAAAGGAGTGAATTTCTGATGTAAAATGTCTGAAGTGGCAAGTCTCAGCACAGGTGTAAGGTGCAATTTAAAACATTATCTTCTATTTAATCAATACAGCATTATTCCATACTATCTCTTTCTCATATTATTATTTAACCCTTCATAATTAAAGTTTCTCCTAATGCTGTACAAAATAAGACTTGTGAGATTATTTATTTATGTATCATATTAATAATTTCTAAGGTAAATAAACAATGCTACTACCTTATAAGTTTTATTTGTGTTCTGAAATCAAGTAATTCTAAATCACACCCTCTCTATTTCTAATATCAATAATTGATGATGTGTTTGTTCAACATACTAATTTAACTGGATAGATCTGATAATTCTTCAACACATTTTAGAGACCATGAAAATATTTCAGAAACTAAGTTAAAAATTTTATTCAAACTTCAGATGGGCAAGTATTTTGATATTGAAGTTTTCACCATAACCTTCTTGTACTAGATAGCTCTTTGTCTCCTGTATACACCAAGCATGTAGCCCCTCAACAGCTCAGTATAACAAATAATCTCAGAGTTCTTATAATGTATCAGGATTTTGTGTCCATGCTGCTGTAATAGCTGAAACATTCACCTCAGCCTCAGTTTCCGATAGAAAAGCATCCAGTAGAACTGCCTGAGAATATGCCTTGGCTGACAGGCCAAGGTCTCAAAAAGAAAAAAAGAAGTGAATCTCACAGGCCCTCCTTTAAAAATGTTAAAAATTTCATTAGTGAAATTACTATGTGGGGAAGAAATGCAATTTCTATAACCTATTTAGTAGATACTGCCTGTGTTTGAGTCTTTCTTCCATTTTTTTACAGTTACCAGTGTCCATCTCTCCATTCCTAAATATAGTATCTACTTATGCACACTTATTTGAAACAATATGGAATTATTTTAGAATTAGTATAACTAGGTTAAGTTGTGCATTCTTACTTTTCACAACATATTTAAAAATTCCCTGAAGGAAATGGCATATTCACAACAGATGAGGACAAGGTAAACCATCATCAGGCAGAAAATGAGTTAAGTTTAAGATTCTCACAATTTGGAGGAAAATTTTAACTACTGAAATGCTTAATAGGAGACAAGAGAAAGATCATCTGTCCTCAATAAATTAACTTAGTCGCTAACACAACAAAAATTTTTTTTTAAAAAAGGATCTTATTTGCAATTGCTTATGCTCTAGAGAAGGCAAGATTTCATTTGTATAGTTTCGCCCCAAAATCTTCTAATTTTTACCCAAATAGAAAAAAACATTATTATTTTCTTGCATCCTCCTCTTCACCAAGTATTACCACAAGTTCTGTAAGGACAGTAGTTAGAATTGTAAATAGATGCTTCAAAAACTGGTATCTTTCATAACAAGATAAACAAGCTAGAAGCTTGTTAGGAGCTACAAGTTCCTTGTAAACCAGCTAAAATATACCAGTCACTTCAAATGATAATGGCTCACCAGGATTTGCAGCAAGGAAATATAGTAGTCCTAAAATTATATACATTTTATGTATTATCAATGTTTAGGATTCACTCAGCCATGTGATACTATCCTTCCTCATAACCTTGAATAATTGCATTTCAGTCAGTGTGCTGCTTCTCCAAGAGGTAAAGAGCATTACAGACTTCTGTCAGAACAGCTGGTTGGCTGTGAATGGCTGGTTGGCTGTAGCATCACCTGAAGTCTGCAGGATTTATTAGAAGTGCAGCCATATAACCCTTGGGCTGTGCTCTTGTCAGCCTTTACAAGCTAAACAGTATGAAACCTGTCAATACCTAGATGGCAAACGTAAAAAAAAAAAAAAAAAAAAAAAAAAAAAAAGAAACAAAAGGGAAAATAGCTACTGTAGGAAGTAATGTTGATCATCTTCTGCCTATTAAACTTCCTTGTGAGTCAGTACTCAACCAGCATTGCAGCATTTTGTCAGGATGGCTTGTATTAGGCGTACAGCTCAAAACTGAAGGAAAATTAAACAGCTGGGTTAATTTTCAAAATGTTTTATGAGACGCCCATAGGGAATCTCCTGTAGGGTTTAATTATAGAGTCTGGACTTTCTGCTCTGGTTTTGAAAGTGGTCTTTTTATTTAGATGCCTACTTACAGAAGTAAAGAGCAAACTTTATATTCCTAGCCATAAAATTCTCAATATCAAAGCCATGTTAGGTAGTGTTTCCAAGACAATGTAAGTTTTTATAATTGCAGGATGATGGTGAAAATCTTTGTCTTCTTTCACCCCAACCACCTTCTTTCATATCCTTCTCCTGGCAAGTGATCTAGAAATTGAGCTGAGCTGAGTCAGATAATGGATAGCAAGAGCCGTCAAAATGGAAACCAGCAGACACCTGTGACCTGGGTGAAATAGAAGAATAGCAGAGCTTCCCTCTGTTACAGGAGGGAGCAGCAGGACTGAACCAGAACTTGAGCCAATTTTAAAACTACATGTTAAGTCTCTTGGGTGTTGCAGAAAACAAAGGTCTTACCACACGTAGTTATGAAGAGTCAGGGGGGGTTTATTTTATTTTCTTGAAGTAGTACATTATCCTTTTTTATTCTAAATAAATCAGAACTGGTTTATTTTGTTAATTTATATCAACTCAAATGCTGAACTCTGTTATACTAAAATTCACAGAATGTGTCATTATGGGATGTTCTGTGCAGGCTTCGTTTTCAGAAAATATGCACTTTTGTTCAAATGTGTAAGGAAATATAACCAACTAATATACTCAGGAGAATAACAAGATAAAGCCAAGTTATTTCTGTCAAAACTGTCTTTATTTACAAAGAATAACAAACTTGAGTGTCTCTGAATAAAGAAAAAGTCAAATAGAGAAAAGCACTTTAATCTCAACAGTCTCTCACCTGGAGCTTTCTATGTTATCCAGAGTTCTCAGGCAAACTTCTCACCCTCATGCATTTGATAATTTTTCCTTTTTTCTTTTAACCTGCACATACCCATGCATATTTGTTTTGAAATCTATTATTATTCCCGTGTTTAGGTTAAAACCTATTGTTTTAGCCTTATGATTTTATAACTTAATATGATGGTTCTTAAATTTTTTTCTTGAGGCAAAAGGTTTTTCATAACTATTGATATAATACATAACAATAGTCACTCTTTATCCACATCTATTTTTTACCTTAAAAAAGAATTTCATCCACAAAAAAAAAAAAAAAAAAAAATCAAAAGAGATGGGGATTAAATTGAAGTAAAAATCGAGTGGGATTATGAACAAGAAGTAGTATACTTTTACTTGATTGTTATTCTGTACCAGGAAAATTAAAAGAATATATTAGTTTTTAATAAAATTGTCCCTCTCCTTATTTTTCTTGTCTTTACTCTATGATATCCTAAGTTTGGTTTATGTTTCCTGTTCATACAGGTAACATTAGACATGTACCATAAACAATTTTCAGCAGCGACTTTTAGTTTCCAGAAGTTGTAGCCTCCAGGCCAAAGTGCTGCTAGCTATTCTACACAGGACAGAATATTTCCTGGAAGACTTAGTTCTATTTTCCTAAGAGCTGATTTTCAAAATGGACTAAATGTAAACCACGATTGACCAACCTGATTGCCTTCCATGATGAAATAACTAACTGGATGGGTGAGAGAAGAGGAGTAATATTGTCTTCAATATTATGTATGTGTGTATTATTATGCAAGTGCCCCCAGCAAGGCTTTCAGCACCGTCGCTCACAATATCCTCATAGGCAAAGTCAGGAAGTGTGCACTGGTTGAGTGGACAGTGAGGTGGATTGAGAACTGGCTGAACAGCAGATGACAAAGGGTTTTCATCAGTGACACAGAGTAACTGGAGGCCTGTCACTAGTGGTGTCCCCCAAGGTTCAATACTGGGACCAGTGTTGTTTGACTTGACCCTCAGTGGCCTGGATGAAGGCACAGATGGTTCCTCAGCAAGTTCCCTGGTGACACAAAGCTGGGAGGAGTGGCCCAGAGAGCTGTGCAGCCCTTCAGAGGGATCTTGGCAGCCTCGAGAGATGGGCAGAGAGGAACTGTCTGAAATTGAGCAAAGGCAAATGCAGGTTCCTGTATCTGGAGAAGAATAAGCCACCAGCACAGGCTGGGAGCTGACCTGCTGGAAAGCAGCTCTGCAGAGAAGGACCTGGGGGTCCTGGTGGACAACAAGCTGTCCGTGAGTCAGCAGAGTTCCCGGGGGGAAGAGTTCCCAAGAGTTCCCAAGGAAGCTGAAGGTATCCTGGGGTGCATTAGGAAGAGCATTGCCAGCAGGTGAAGGGAGGTGATCCTGCCCCCTCCAGCCCTGGTGAGGTCACATCTGGAGAGCTGTGTCCAGTTCTGGGCCCCTCAGGACAAGAGAGACATGGAGATCCTGGAGGGGGCCCAGTGGAGAGCTACAAAGTTGATCAAGGGTCTGTAGAAAGTCTTTAGAAGGAAAGGATGATAAAGCTGAGCCTGTTCAGACTTGAGAGGAGACAACTGGGAGGAGACCTCATTGTCTATCAGTACCTAAATGGAGGCGGCCAAGAGGATGGAGCCAGGTTCTATGATGTCAACCAATAGGACAAGAGGTAATGGGCAGAAACTGATCCACTGGTAGTTCCACCTGAACATGAAGAAGAACTTTATTGTGCAAGTGACCACATGCTGGAACAGATTGCCCAGAAAGGTTGTAGAGTCTTCCTTACTGGAGGTATTCAAGAACTAGCTGGATTCAGTACTGTGAAAGGTGCTCTAGGATGACCCTGCCTGAGTAGAGAGGTTGGATCAAATGACCCACTGTGGTCCCTTCCAACCTTCCCTGTTCTGTGATCCTGTGAAAATGAAATAAAAATTTAAAAAGTAATCTGTTGGTATACGTGAACATATTTGGGAGTATCTGTATATATTGCTGGGGATAGCTCTTCACCATGACAGTTGAACAACAGCTATAAAAATGTGCAACCAAATGTGGGTTAGAATCTTCCAGAAATTAAAAGGAGAAAAACTAGTAAGGATTTAGATGCTAATAATTGAAAGGGAATTAATCTACTGCAGGTGAGAGGTTATTATAAAGTCAATGACATGACAGTGTTATATCAAGACTATTACGTGTAGCTTAGTGTTACATCAACGTTCTCACAGACTGTGACATGTATATATTTGGGAATTTGGGACATAATTTTCAGGAGGATAAAAAGCCCCATAGCTTAATAGTGACTGAGTACTTAAGTTTAATGAAGAGTTGCAATAATATTAAAATTAAATATCCCTAAAAAACAGCTAAAAAACTCAAACATTCTGGTCCTAGTTAAATTACTGCAAACTTTTAAATTATTAATTAAAATGTATCAATAAGTCATGAAGGAACACTGTTTCTCTGATCTCAAAAGCTCTCAAAATTTATTACAAAAGGAACTACCTTTTTTTTTCTGTGAAGAGCTTTTGTGGTGGACATTATAAAGCAGTGATGCAATAACACAAAGATGAACAGAGGAGAGACTACCATGACTTAGGTATTAGGACTTTTTTGTGAATTATAGTCCAATCCTGTATTTTGTTTTCTTTCTTCCATTTCATTGATAGAAATCTCTTTTCTGCAGACATTTCCTTGGCCTCTGCCATATTGATCGCTGTTGTTGAGGGAGAATGAGTCTTCTGATTGCATTCTACTTGAGAGATTGTTAAGGCAGAACAAACCTGGAGATTCTAAGCAGGTCACTGGACAGTCCTTCATAAATATTCAGGAGAAACAAACATTGTGAAAGACACTAATGCTGATAGAATTCACAGATATGCTAAGTAAGAATAAAGTATTTCCTGCAGAGAGCTCCTGTAGGGATTATATGGCCTTCTGCTTTAATGAAGTTACACTTCTTACTAATGGCAAATAATGTTAACATTTTCCTTTCAATATCAAGGACTATTTTTTCATTGTTTAAAAAATGATGGGGAAAAAAAAGGAAGAAGAATTCTAAGCTGAATTACAAACATTTATAAGCATTCTTTGGAAGAGGTTGCATTCACTTATAAAGTCAATTTCTATTGAAAGTTTAGAAAAAAGTCCTTGATTACGAAACAGAATATTTGCCATTTGTAACAGTAAACATGATTATTTCTTTTCCTGCTCCCTAAATAGTACAAAAAGTGTATGCAAAATTAAAAAACAATTTTTCTTTGTACATTCTTTTCATTCAGTAGAAACACTAGTTTACATACTGGATTATTTGATAAGCAGCACAATTCATAATGAGAACCATATTTTCTGTTAAATTTTACAATGTAAAAAAGGGAGCAAAGGAGGAATGCTTTTCTGTCTAAAAGTCTATATAATTTTTATAAAACTTTTCTTAATATGTTTCTAGCTGCCATATCATACTAATAATACATACTTACATTTCAGTTGAAGAAATCTTCCTAGCCTTTTTCCCCACTTCTAGCACCAACTTTTGAGAATCTACCTTAGCCTTTACTCAGAGAGAGAGTCACTCCTTGGACTGAACAGATGTACATAGAGGAGTTTGGATAGAGTCCTGATCTTGTATCAGACTTAACTTGAATATTTTAAATAGTTTCAATGAAGCTACTCAAACATGTTCAAGTAGTAATACAAGAAAAGGTCATAGAAAAAAAGGTCATAGACTTTCAGTCTCTTTTTTTTTAATTTCTACTCTTTTAACTGTGATTAAATAGCAGTGAAAACTAGCTGTCTTTATTTCATGAGATAGTTTTCGGGTTTTTTTTTATAAATGGTGTTAATGATAAGATTAACTAAAAATTATAGCAAATAAATAAGAATTTTCCTAGAAGAAGCAAAAAAATACTGAGGATTTATGGATGTGCACAAAGACACATGAATTAACCAGTGTAATAGCAATGAATCAGACGAAAAAAAAAAGGGGGTTAGATTCTGTCAACTACCAGAAAGTGTCCAGTCAAGTGTGCAAATGTGCTATATGTGTTAGCAAGACATATTATAGGAGCTATAGTTTCCTGGTATTAACTCTTGCTAGTGTCTGCTTTTTCCCCCTCTATACTACATATATACATATGTGTTAACACCAGCTCGGGTCAAATGACAGTCAAATTTTGGTCCAGGTGTCATGACAATTCTACAGAAGAGGAAAGTCTTGTTTTTCTGTGGCTTTTATTAATCAAAGCACTGGTTACATTGAGGAATGATGAGAAAAGGTTCTTTCAGTCGCTGTGCCAATAAGTTTTTCTTTATTACTGTGGATAATAACACTTTAAAAAAGACACCAAAACCTGAAAGAAAACCCTGTCTATAAGCAGCATTTGACAGCGAGCTAAAATACAGATATTAAGAGGGAGAGAAAGAGAAGTCATGAGTCCGTTTTATTATCCCACCACAAGAGGATGGAAGAGCTCTGAAAATTACTTTTTAAGAAATAGAAGGGCAATTACAAAAGGACCTTCCTGTCTGCTCTCGATTTTCATCAGGGGGTTAGATTTGCCTATGACTTTTAATGTTCTCTAAATAAAAAAGCCTCACACCCCCCATAACAATAACTGAATGGAGGTAGGAATCTTTTCAGCTGCCTTACACATGTAAGAGTAACTGGTATAAATCCAACCCCTTCACATAGAGTGAGTGTGGAGAATTTCTGGAAGAGAACGGAATTTTAGGAAGGCTGGTTGCTCTCTTAACTTTAAAATCCTAAGTTGGGCAAGAAAAATCCTACCCTCGTATGTCTTAATGATTGTCCTACTAAAGGTTAAGGTTCATACATTCTTACTTGTTACCTACTTGTTAATATATATATCATGCCAATTCACATTTAGGAAGTTATATTAACCCACAAATATTTATCCCATTTTCTAATTTCTTTTTTTTAATATTCTGAGAAATGTTGGCAAAGTTTAATTCACTTAAAAATGCTAGAAACTAAATTTGAATGAATGTAAAAATAAATTAAACATTTAAAATGCAATTTTTGATGGTTTTCATTACTTAAGTAAAACTCTTGTGCTCAAGAATAAAAAATATTTTATTAATTCTGCTTTAATTTTACTAGGCAAGGAAAAGGAAAAATTATTAATAGCATTTCTGAGGTTGATTGATTTTCTACAGTCAGCATATAATACCTGTCTCGTCCTATACACCCTGTTTATTTTTTCCCTCATAGAATAGATAGGGGAGGAAAACCACTCTTGTCTCTTTAAATTCCAATCAATTTGTCATTAAACTTACAAACGATAAAATATTTTCTTCATTTGAGGAAAGGGTGCTCTTAAAATTTAGCAAAATACTGCTACACACTTTTTCTAAATACTTAGTATTCCATCATTTTAAGAGATTAGGGGCAGTGCTTCTTTTACATAATTTAAATCACTCTGGCAGTTTGTTGTTCAGTTAGGCAATATATTTTCTGTCATAATTTCTGATTTAATTTGAAATGCACTTATATTGATTTTTATTTAATAATATACATGAAAATCTTTACAGGTGTCTGAGCCTGCCTCAGCACAGGAGGTTGGACCAACCAAACTCTGAAGCCTTTTTCAACCACACATTCCACTGAATTAGTAAACAAAATTATTTGCAGCGTGTTTTACAGTTACATGTGTATGTATTCTCACATAGATATTGTGTGTAACATAAATTATTTATTTACATTACACATGAAATAAATTTAAAAATCAATGCAAATTTTTTCATCAAATGGTTGGGCATCTTATGTCCAATGCAAAGTTGGCAAAACACATCAGTATAGTAATGAGAAAATTATCTCAGATAAATCCATATTCTAATTGTCATCACTGTAACTGCATGTGTGCAGGTCAGTTTGTTTCTCATCTTAAAAGTCACTGATAGCTATTAATAAATAACCATGCATTGTTATACTTTTTCTAGATATATAAATAGTTCTTTCTTATTTTCAACTTGGTTTGTCTTTGATCCTTTTAATTATAAATGCCTAGATACCTATCTTGCAAAATGAAAATACCTTTGAAGTGGGCAGTGAAACCTGATCAGGTCATTATAACCTCTATTTCTGCTAATTAGGCAGTGGGTGTCCTGTGACCTTTTGACATTTGTGCAAATATCATTAAGCAGGTATGTTTCCCTGTGACAGTAATATCATTACTGCTAGACTCTATCCCAAACTGGATATGTGCACTGATTTTTCTCTCAACATCCTCTGTTCAGAAGTAAAACTTCAGAGGAATGAGGTACCTTCATGCTGAGATGAAGGTGATCAATTGTTCAATGTCCAGATGGAGATCAGTGATGAATGATGTCCATCAGGTGTCTGCACTGGGACCACTACAGTTTTCTTCAACAATGACATAGGCAGAGGGATCAGGTGCACCCTCAGCGAGTGTGCAGAAGACACCAAGCTGAAAGGTGCAGTTAACATGCCTGAGGGATGGGACACCATGCAGAGGGATGTAGACAAGCTCAAGAAATGGTCCTGTGGGAACATCATAAGGTTCAAAAAGGCCGAGTGCAAGGTCCTGCAGCTTGGTCAGGACAAGTCCCAGCTCCAATATAGACTAAGGAATGGTGGGATTGAGAGCAGCCCGTCATACTTAGGGGTACTGGTGGGTGAGAAACTCAACATGAGCCAGCAATGTGTGCTTGCAGCCCAGAAAGCCAATCTAACCCTGGGCTCCATCAAAAGGAGCATGGCCCACAGGTGGAGGGAGTCGATTCTGTCCTTCTAATCTGCACTTTTGAGACTCAAACTGGAGTACTGGGTCTAGTTCTGGAGTCCTCACCACAGGAAAGACCTGGACTTGCTGGAATGGGTCCAGAGCAGGACCATGAAGATGATTGGATGGATGGAATATCTGTCTTATGACAAAAGACTGAGACAATTAGGTTTGTTCAGCATGGAAAACAGAAGGCTCTTGGGAGATTTCAGTGTAGTCTTTCAGAATTTAAGAATTAAGGGGGCTTCTTAGAAAGATGGGGACAAACTTTAGTAGCTGTTGTGATAGGACAGGCAGCAAGGTCAAGTATATTCAGACTGGATACAAGGAAGATTTTGGGTTTTTTGTTACAATGAAGTTAGTGAACTACTGAAACAGATTTCCCAGAACAGAAGGTGACTGAAATAATTATGCATACATACAAGCAGCTAATAAATAAAATAGCCCAAGTTGAAATTTTGAGGATGTGAAGGAAGGAAAAGTTGGAAATTTTGTTATTATGTGCAAATAATTTACTTTATCTGTAACTGGGGGATATGCACAGAATTTTAGCCTGAAAATTATGATTTTTATCCAAAAAATTTTAAAAAAATTCTTCAGAAGACAGTTTGAGACCATAAGTGATTGCCATGGTCTTGTAATTTAACCAATATGGTACAATATATAAGAAAACCCTTCTTATAAAGAGGATTTTATGGTGCTGACTTTGTTCTAGCTGAGAGATATTGAAGCAATCTGAAGTATTTCCAGTCACTTCTGACATTTGTAGGAAATAATGCAGTTTGGAGATTTGTAAATACACGAACACATTTTTGTAGTTGAGGAATGCAAGAAAATGCAAGGCCACTGCTTTTCCCAGAACATTGTGAGATGGTTGTCTTTATGATGACTGAAAATGGTCCTGACCTATTTTTTTTTAAAATAGCATCACCACATACATACTGCTAAAGTAGCAGAAAAAATAAATGTGTTCCCTTGGATG
Organism: Cinclus cinclus; assembly: GCF_963662255.1. NCBI lineage: Eukaryota > Metazoa > Chordata > Aves > Passeriformes > Cinclidae > Cinclus > Cinclus cinclus. The sequence continues at coordinate 66,786,082 of NC_085047.1, forward strand.
CAGAGTGCATGTAAAAGCTTTTATGTGTTTAAAATGTTTTCTTTTAGATGATGTTTAATAAATGCAGAATATGGGAAAAGCAGAATTCCCTCCTTCCCCACTCCCCTTCACAGCCAAGATAATAAGAAGGTTTCTTATAGAAATGAGCCACAATAGCTTCCAAGAGCGCAATGACTTTGCAGACAAATACGCAGTCATAACACACAATAGTTCACATTCAACCCTGGATGCAATAATTATTTTAATGAGAATGATAATGGCTAGTCAGGACACTGGAGCTGGTCCCTTACTATATTAGAGAAATGTTTTGTGAGTTTAAAATTTATCATAGGCAGCCCCCCAGACAGTGAAGGAAAGAGCTTATTCTCAGTGATCTGACAGTTATCAAACCTGGTGCAAAGATCACAATGGGCTCGGAGCATCATCCCATGTGTCAAGTAAAGGACTCTGAATCACAGCATTCCAGCAGAATATTGGTTCTTTAAATTAGTCCTATTCTCTAGCATTGCTGCAAAAATTGCACCATGCTGTAAGGATTCATCCAGATATAGTCACAAGAATAAGTAGGGAAATTCACCCTATTTAGCTAAACAAAGTTTAATTTTGCTCACACATTTAGTGAACATTCTTGAAAATCTACTTGTGGTGCACCTTAAGTAGTCATGTGTGATTGTGAAAAGAAGATAGCAATGCTGCTAGCTTCACGTGATAGCCTTTTCTTTATTTTGTAGAGAACTGAATGGCTCCAGCAGAAAAGACTGGTGGTGATTCAGGAAAAAAATCTAGCATTAAATATTCTTGTTTCATTTTTCTTTCTCTTTCATTAGTAAGCTGGAATAAATAGTGCTTTATTGTTTCAGCCAGACATATCATGCTGGATTCAACAATACAAGAGAATCAAGACTGTTGCTGCTCCCAACCAGTAGCAAGGCTGATGATGTAATCCCATCAGGAACATGCACATGTATCACACATACAGATAGACAAAGAAATGAATTATATAGATACAGGTGGTGAGAGACAGAGACAGAGACAGAGAGAGAGAGAGAGAAAGAGAGAGAGAGAGATGATAGAGAGTTGCTTCCATCATGGACACACAGGCCCCCCCAACCTGTGGTCTAATCCACTGCTTTCAGACTCTCATACATCCACAGATGCACACAAGATGCACACAGAACACAGCCCCTCTAACCCAGGAGAGAGTAGGAAAAAAAAGCAATTAGATTATAAAACAGACTGTGCTTGTCAGACATATCACAGAAGCACAGAATAAGCTGAGTTGGAAGGGATCCACAATGATCATGGACTCCAAGTCCCAGACCTGCACAGTACCATCCCCAAAAGTCGCATCGTGTGCTCAAGAGCATTGGTCAAATGCTTCTTGAACTCTATCAGGCTTGGTGGTGTGACCACTCCCCTGGAGAGCTTGTTCCAGCACCGAACCACCCTCTGAACCTGTTCCTAATATCTGAGCTAAACCTCTTCTGACACAGCTTCAGGACATTCCCTCAGGTCCTGTCACTGTTCAGCACAGAGAAGAGATCAGTGTGTGCTCCTCAACTTCCCCTCATGAAGACATTGTAGACTGCAATGTTGCTCTCCTTTGGACACTGTCTAATAGCCTTATGTATTTCTCATCAGGTGGTGCCCAGAACTGCCCCCAGCACTGGAGGTGAGGCTGCCCCAGCTCAGAGCAGAGCAGGACAATCCCCTCCCTTGCCTGGCTGTTGTTGCTACAATCTTGTTTGCATTTATATTAATTTTGATTCATTACATCAGTATAATTACAGTTATATTTCTGACCATTAATCTAGAGGGATTGAAAGGTAATATTGGAAGAAATAGTACTTCACTGATCCTTTATATTTTTTTTAATGGAAAACAGGCTAGTATAAAATCTATAAGGAAGAGAGAGGAAATCCAGGTGGACTGTGAGGGAAGAGGGGAGTGTATTATCTACCTTTTCCTTTTGTAACTTCTATGATTCTTCCAACCTTTACCCAGTCTCAGTCTGACACTTCCACAAGTAAACGTTCAGGTACTGAAAGGATGCACAGTGGGATAACTTAACATTACTGCATATTCAAAGGAATCATTATGTGACAACAATCTTTAAGTATTCCAAAACCATTTTACTGTGATACATGAATGTAAGAGATCTCATTGAAAAAGCACTCAAAAGCTAAACTTCTACCTTGCTATTCCATCTTCATATTTCTAGCACCTGAGAAGAAATCACCATGCTGATAGAAAACAATGTTGTGGTGAATAGACACCATGAAAGGACTAATTACATGCTCATTTAAAAAAAGAATAGAACTGACTTTTATATCTCCAATGTAGAAGTTGCTGTGAAGAATCTGCAATTACTCCCATGTGAAGAAATGTCCATTTTCACCACTTAGCTTACTGAATTTGAAAACTACAGTGGTTCTCATCCTGGAGTACATGTTAAAACAACAATGGCCAGTGTTTCGTTACTTCAAATTATAAAACAGAATCAAAGCAGAAAGCTGAAGTGTGTCTCTCTTATCTTGCTTAGCACTGTGACGTGAAGAATAAATACCTGATTTTATGGAATTCAGACACTTAGTATAAAACACTTGGAAAAAAGAATTCAACCAAAACTATAGAAAAGAATGACCAAAATATCCCTTAGCTGAATACTTTAAAGAATCTTGAGTTTTAAGTGAGTATTTATGCTCAAGCTTTAAAATTCTGAGCTCTTAGAAATACCTTATGTTATCTTTAGACTAAATATTAGTTATTTCATTCTTGTTTAGGAATTTCTATGTACATATTGTTATTCTTATTATTTCCCAAATACCATATATAATATATCCATAGAAATACGTGTTACAGATATTTAAAAAATAAAAATCTAAAAGAACTCAAACATTTGATGGCTTATAGGCCTAAAATTGAAAAGTAAATGCAACAAAGTCAGTGCTCAGGGTAGTAATCAATGGACAATATGCAAACTATAGTTAGCAAAGGACTCATGAGAAGTATCCAAGGGCTAAGCACTGCTTCTGCAAACGGCAAAGAAATCTTTAAGCACAACACAGATTTAACAGGAATTAAGAGTTTTAGAGAGCTCACTTGAAAATTTAAGAGCCTCCTTTACATCATGTCAAGTACCTAAATAAGTAATTAGTAGCTTTTTAAAGAGTAGTTGGAGTCTGAATATTTGAAAGAGACATGAATCAACAAAATTTCAGCATTTAGTATCCTCATGTACTTTTGAGTATCCTTGGGAAGCTTTCATGCATTTCTTGCACCCAAGACCATTTAAATTCCAGTTTTATATTACTTATAAAAGGGGTGAAGAAACACAAAGAGGAGAGGACTGATATATATATATGGACCATTGATTCTTTCTGTCCATTCCAAACAAACAGATTTCCTTAGACAAACTGAGGTCTTGAGCTTATAAATGAATAACGATAAGTCTGGTTTAACAGAGCTCCAGACAACCATTAAAATTAATGTGAGTTCAATGGAGGCCATTACAATGTACGTGAGAAATTATCCATTTTTCTGTCTTCATTTTTACATAAAAAGAATGTCCCCCTTCTATTTTGAGAGTGCTGCCATTTTATTTTTGCTTGTGTTTAGTACAGTGCAAAGACATAAACCCTCTAATGCTTTCTCACAGATGCTTGCCTTCGTTTTTGTTTGTTTTGTTGTTCAATTAATATCAAAGAAAGGTCAGTCTGACAAAGTATATGGTTGGTGTTTGTGTATGGAAAAACATAATGGGAAACTTGTAGTAACAGGAGTCCCATGTGCCAAAGAAAATGTTAAAAAGCCTCTCCTTAGTGACAAAGTGAGCTTCATTTGTACTGCATAAGTACCCTACTACAAAAGCAGTCTTGGACTTCCATGGGACTACTATGAATATGTTTATAATATGATTAGGCAGGCAAAGCACTCCTAAAGTGCTGCATCACTAGTCTTGTGACTGTTATACTGCTGTAGTGGGACCTCTTAGACTTCTAGTGGGCTGAAATAGCATTACTTATAAGTGTGCTTATATCTTACTTAAAATGAAGAGAATCTTGGTGGGCTGATGTCATAATGCTTGTAGAATGATATTAGCATTACAAATGGGGACAGATTTTTGCTCACTTTACTTCTGTGACTCAAATGGCAGCATTACTCCACAATTTTTGAATCCCATAGAATGGAGTTCAAAATAAATCCCTGTTCGCCAAAAAATTGAAAACACTTACTGATCAAACAGATTAATTTAATGCACATTTGTGAACCACTAATATGGTATTCTCCTGGGGGCAGAGGAAGTATTGCTGTGGGACTACCAGACGTGGTGCTACACCACAACTGTTAGAATTTCTGGAGACTTCTAGATTTGCATTTTCTTTGTAGTTTCATTAACATAATTTGAAAACAGACTTAATTAGCGTTTAGCACTGTACATTTTGTTTTATTTTTATTTTTTTAAATTCCTGAAGAGATGTTTTTTTTCAATGTGGTGAGATATTGAGTTGACAGCTGAAAAATCAACCTCCCTTTGAAGCTATACAGTAATTCTGTATAAGGCTAGTACCAGGCCAGTTTTACTGATCAGGCTGGGGGTTTCTTTAGTTTTTGTTTTATTGCCATTTTTACTATCTCTTTGTTCTTCATTCTCCACTAGCTTCATTCTCCACTAGCTATTAAGCAAGAACTTTCAGGAAAATAACTTGCTAATCTCTCTCAAATCATGCAAAGAGGATTGGTGTTACTGCTCTAAATAAATAGACTTTCTTTCCTAAGGGTGGGATAACATTAGGTATTTTTGTGGTCTTCCTCTCCATGATAATCTATGCTTAGCATTTTTCCATGTATTCTGTTCATGTTCTGTTTGCAGTTTGTACAAATATGTTGTTCTAATGGAATACCGCTAATAGTCCTGAAAATGCTTCTTCCTCCACCAAAACCTTTATCTTCATTTCAGTTTATGATTTTTGCATTCCTGTTTTTATCTAAGTTTTTTTTTTTCCTCTAAGTTCTCTAAGTTCTTTTCCCTTGCGACCAGACTGATCGTGATAGAAAAAAAAAATTCCACTTTATTTACCAATTTTTATTAGTCTTTGCCTTTACATACAAAAGTATCAGTTGGTATCACATATGATGACTTTACTGGTCCAACCAGAACCAAGAATGAGATTTTCTACTCATTTTATGCAGAGCATCAAACAACCAGCAGATGGAAAACTTCCAAGTTAGGTATTACTTCAGCAGATATGAATTAGTGACCTGAAGTTGAAAGAATCAATATACTTCTACGCTTTTTCTTTCTTATATAGTTTTCTATTTAAATTAATTTTGCTGTTAAAACATAATTTTTTTTTTTGCTAAAGAACAACAAATTAACCACGAGAGCAGTAAAAATGAAAGAATAATTGGACTACTTACAAATACACTTCATTATTTTATTGGCTCAATAAATGATGTTGCCTCCAAAACATCACTTGCGAAGGATGCTGAGAACTTAGGCATAAAAAAAGCAAACAAAAGCTGTAAGATATTTGCAAATGTCAGATAGCTAATATCACCCAAGAATTTCCTGTATGGTATTCTTAGCCTCATTTGGACAGTAATGCAGTACCAAAAATTTGTGTCCCTTATGAATCACAGATCCATAAAATCCTCATGCTTCCAGATCACATGTTTTTCAAAGCCTTTAGTAAAACTGCTTCTGGCTTACTCAGAGCACTACTGGGCCATGGAGAGGTGTGTTGCTTTAGATGCTGAAGACCAAGTGCCAGATTTCCAGTAGGACTAAACTGCTGTAGCTTCATGGAAACAAATCACAGTGGCCACTGCAAATGTTATAGCAGTGGGAACTGTGGAGAGGGACCTGGCTGAGCAGTGATGATCTGAGGTACCTCTTGTACATGTTAGAGGGTGTCTTGCTAAACAGAAGTTGTTAAAACATTTGTTTGAAATGCTGCCACTGGACAGGATCTTTCTAAGCAAATGACTAATCCCAACAGTACTAATGATACCCATTTATCACGGAGGTTACGTTTGTATGTTTTGCACTTTCCAATCTGTTACAGGAAAATGGTGGTGGCTGGTTGAATGCCTTTTTTTTTTTAATGAACATTTAAAGTACATAATTTTACTTCATTTGTGCCAGAAAATTGCCCAAACGCCTTCATTAGAAATAAGCAAATCTGTTCAATACTATCTGAACAGCAGGTAGTAGAAGCCTTATTGAACAGAAAAGCTTTAACAAACCTTATCCTGTACACGTCCTGTACTATTAGTCTGTTTATGTACTCACAAGTTTAAGGAAAATATGGGTGCTGCTACATAATAAACAGTGTCACACTACCCTTCTTTTTTATCCAGGTGGTTGATTATATGGTATGGGAGATTTTTGCAGGTGGTATAGAAAATCATTTATACCTGCTGCTGTACCCACTGAGCAACACTTTGCCAAATGACACAGCACCAATCACATATATCAGCTCTAATGACTCTAGTGGTATCTTTACTAGATATACCTTTTTGTTTTATTTTGTTTTTTATTGTTTTTTGTTTTGTTTTTTTTTTTCATTGAGAAATAGCCTTCAAAAAGACTTTTACTTGTCTCTGGGTTTTTTTTGTTTTTTTTTTTGTTTGTTTGTTTGTTGTTGTTGTTTTGTGGGTTTTTTTGCATGGTCTGTTAGGCAAAAGGAAAAAATATTCAAGAGAAACATAATTGGTTAAAAAAACCACAATAATTAAAAGCCAGATAGGATAGCAAAAATGAACTGTACACTGGATGGCTTGGCATGCTGCCACCAATCCTTGGCAGAAATCACTTGCTGCTGGCACTGGAGATGTTAGATGTACTAGCCACTGGGCCCCTGCTATAAACATTTTACTATGTAGAATCAATATTGACATACTGCATAAACAACTGGATGGACCTTGGACAAAAATGATAGCAAGTAGCATTTCAATAATTTCACATAAATCTGAAAATACAATCGTACTTGACATTACTATTAGTATTGTATCTGAAGACCCTGATTATCATTGAGCACCATTGAATTTAGTCTATTAAACATCAATCTTGTGCTTTCTTTGCCTATGACTGTTGTAAAGAATGCAGCAGTACAAAAATTATCTTCAGTTGGTACCCTATGGGAAAGCATGTGGGGTATTTGTTGTCCTTTGTGCAATTAACAATCACATTGATCACTTGCTTGATCACAGTTAATAGTAGATAAGCTGTCTGATTCCCATCCCAGCTGTAGTTAATGAAAATAGACATTAACTGTTGCTAGAACAAAATAACTTCTTCTCTACCACCTGTACTTCTTGTTTGGAAGTGTGACATATGTTATGACCAAGTTTTCTCCAGGAGTAGACAATAGATTAAGAACTTTCCATAACTAAATAGTGCAGGTTTGTTATAGAACTCCATCACTGCTTACATATTTTCCTCAGTTTTGATAGACAAGCTAATACATTTAAGAAAATTATTGTCCACACTTGGATTCCCTGAAATTCCTTGTATTTTAGATAATGAGAGCACTGCTGCTGTCTCATAAAAAAACAAAGAAAAACAAAAAAATCCCCAAAACCAATATTGTTGCTGCTTTCTCATGAAACACTGTTGTAAGACAGCTCACCATTATTGCCAGGTTTATGTGAAAGATTTATGAGATCAAGTACCTGTGCTTTAACTCCAAGTTCTTGAAGTCTGAGGCTGGTGCTCCAAGTCCTCTAAATCCCTTTAAGGATGTGGACTCTTTCTCTCAGTTGGAAGTTGTCAAATAACTGAAGAAGATTTAAACTACCACATACAGTACTGCTTCCTGCTGTGGCTGATGAAGGAGATACACAGCAGCTTTGCATTGTGACATTATTATTTTCTTTCTTGTAACAGTAAAGTGTCCTCTTCTGTTCAAAAAGAATTTGACATTCTCATCAGTGCTTTGCCTTTAATAGGTACAGTTAAGTGATACTAACCATGGATAAGTTTTCTAATACAAGGAAGCAAGCTTGCTCGCATCTAATGTTGCAGTGGGGTGGGTGAAAATAATGAATGCAAGCTGATGTTGGCAAGGACGGAAACTGATGGAATAGATGGACTGTGTGATGTGTGCACCTTTATGTCCCCAAAATATATGAAATGGAGGGGAAGAGCTACTCCCTGTATTAAATTATTCAGATTACTAAAAAAAAAGAAAGAAGGGGGGGAGGAAAAGGGGGAAAAAAAGAAAAACAGAAAAAAGAGAAGAAAAGGAAGCAGCATATATAAATCTACATTCATTTATATGAAACTAAGCAGTAAAAGAAATTTAAACTTTTCCTGATTCTGGTCACGCTTTCTATTTTTTGGTATCCAAGGTGCTTTTTTTTTTTGGCCTTTTCTACCACTAACAGTTCTTTCAGGAGCACATTGACAGCTTTGAGCTGATAGAGAATCATTATAATCAGTGTAGAAGATATAAAGTCACAATGAGAAGGGAATTCATGTTTACAGTACTGGGGACCACACACTGTGATACTTTGCATTAGAAACTCAGCAGGGGCAGTGTGAAAAGCTGTAGCGTTATAGTAGATATGGAGGCTTTTGGCATGAATAGGTCATGTGTGTTCAAGTACCTGTCTAACGTGTAACAATCACAAAATATTATCATATTCAGCAGGATGATTATTGCTGCTGCATTGAATATGTACCCTCTTAAAATCCCCCATGATCTCAAAAAAATGAAGAAGATACAGCATCAAATAATAGATTCCCACTAACCATATCAGCAGTACATTTCAAAATACATTGCCACAAAAAGAGGAGACAGAGACATACAAAGGAATAGATCAAAACTGCATGAAATAGGTGCTGTGTCAGAGCAAGGTTATTCCTTCAGGTAAAGAAAATCTTTTAGCCAAAATGCAGAAACGAATGCATGAAACAAAGTGAACAACCAAACTTTACATCTATGTTCTGAGAAGAAAAATAATATCATAATGAGTAGAAGCTTATAGCAGTTCAAAAACAGGTTCAGAAATCCAGGAAATATTTTCTGGGGAGATACAAACATAGAGCAAAGATTCAAGACAATATCACAATAAGTCCCTTTAGTTTTTAGTTTCTTCCTTCTCTGCTTTTACTTCAAGCTTATGAGGTGAACTGCAGGCAGTTGAAAATTACTAACAAATCTCTAAGAGACAGAGATCAAGCAGCAGAAGTTTGACCTCAAAGTCCTTTTTAAGGTAGAAAAACCTACATTTTATCCCTGTTATTACAGCACCATGTTGAAAGAATGTTGAGGTTACAGAAAGGCATTTAAAATTTGAGAGATAGCAGAAACACTTTTCTACTTTGCCTAGTGAAATGGAGGGGTGTTACTGTCTTCATTTCACAAATGAGCAACTCTAACAGGAAAAGGATATGCTTATTTTGGCTGCCCAGGTGTAGCTGCACTTCATGCCCATGCACCTGATGGTCAGAGCACTTAGAATTTAAAGGAGTAGATGAAATCTACTTAAGGTTGTACACCAAAGCAGCTTGGAATTAGACATCTTACGATAGTGGTGGCGAATCACAGAATCACAAATTCCTGCCCTAAATGTTCAAAGAACTACTCCCTTTGACTTCAGAGTCAACAAGCATTCCGGGAAACAAAACTGCCCCTGAGAAAATGAGGAATAACCCATTAGAAACACTTCAGAAGAGATAGCTGTCTACAGCAGGAGAGGTAATCTGCTCACAATGTTAGTGGCCAGCTGTCTTAACCACATTGTGTTTTCTCCTTTGCCATGGCTAATGTCAGTAACCATCACACTAGTGTACAAGTACTTGATATTGTATTAGAAAAAAAATCAAGAAATCAAGAAAGAAGTGTAGGTAGATGACTAAAATAAATAAGTTTGCTCAACAGCTTGTTCTAAGAAAAAAAGACAGGAAATACACTTCTAGCCTGGAATTTGATCAACCCCACTCCTTAATTCTTTGATTTTACTTTGTATCTACTTTGGTCTGTTCCAAGTAGATTTCTTTGTTACATATAGATGTAGTCCCTATTAGAGTGGATGCAAGTTAACAAGCTGTTCTTATTTTGGAGGACTAGTTGCCTTTTATTTAGCTGATAAACTTACTAATGTTTGCTGATGTAAGCCTGTAAACCTGATGTAAGCCTGTAAGAACCTGCTTCTAGTCATCTTCATCATCAAATATATTCTGACAAGCCCTAATGCTCAACTTCATGGCTACATTTTAGCATCACTCACACACTGGTGTGCCAGACGAACTGACAGACATGCTCAGAGTTCTGACTTTAAGTCCCAAGAAGAAATTAGCAGCAGGCCAGTCCCAAATACTATTTCTCCCTACAGAAGTTTGGGACACTTTTCCAAAATGCTAAACTAGGCCTAAGTCTCTTTTCTACAAGATGAAATGTCCCAGGTGAACACAATAAAAGACAGACTACAAGGATTTCTGGAGCAGGCATTTCTCATTCCTGCTTGTGCAATTTGCTCTGCTATGCATCAAGTAAGACTCACTGAAGCAAAAAATCCAATCTTTCCAAGTAAATGTCCTAAGCACTGGTTCCTAGGAAAAAAAAATGTGGGGGAGGGCATTTCCAACTACCCTTCCTTTTTTAAGAGTAGTCTGAAATGCCAAACTCTCAAAGGGCCTTGATGCCTATTCCCAGTAGTAAGTGGAAAATAAATGAATCCATTAAGGGAGGGGAACTGGTAATCAAAGCTAAGGGTCAAATCACCTAAGAGGGAACTTAAGTATTGACATTATTCAAAATGTTTTCTTCATATCTAATTCTAGAATGGAAAAGTATATTATATGTGTGTATATATATATATATATATATATATATATATATATACATACATATATATGTATATGTATACGTATACGTATACGTATACGTATACGTATACGTATATGTATATGTATATGTATATGTATATGTATATGTATATGTATATGTATATAATATGTCAGCAAAATACATTCTATGCTCTTCATGGACGAAGAATGTAGATGCAAGCTACTATTAAACAAAATAAGGTAAAAGCACATGTTTTAGCACTAACCCTTGGCTACCTCTAATGTTTAAACAAAACCTAACTGTAATTGAGAGAGCAATACTTTCTGCTAAGGAGGAAAAAGGACCTGTTGCAGGTAAGCAGTGATTCAGATCTGGCATAGTGTCCTAACTTGAGAGAAACAATACGTCAGCTATTCTTACCTCTTCTTCCATTTCCCATGTTGGTAGAAGCTGTGGCGGACTTCAGTGTATATTTATATTATCACCTTCATGTTTCATCATATGTGAGACTCATTATAGATGTTAGATGCATGGATTTTGTTTTCTCCTTGTTATACTGGGAAAAAAATTCTCCCTAGTTCTTAAAGTTTCATTCTTCTATGGCTATATATGAATTGTGTTTATATTTTTATGGCCTTGAGTATTGCCTATTTTCAAGGTCTTTGTTATCCTCTTGAGTTTTTACTCTTGGAAATCACTCTTATACAGAACACAGTCCTAGAAAGAATGTAAGGTAAGAGTAATGTAAGGTGGAGCCATGACTTCAATATTTTTTCTTAGTGTTCAAAATAAAATTTTCTTGCTTCTATGAAAATGAATTTACCACTGTGCTGTGCCAGACAGAAATATTTTCATTTCTTTCAGTCACATAGATAAACTATCCAGCAGAAAGATAAAGAGTTACTGAAAGAGGAACAAAGAGAACAAGTCCACACTGTTGGTTGTTTTGGTTTTGGCTGGACTTTTCTGTTGTTACGTTGGGGTGTAGGGATTTTTTTTGTTGGCTTGATTTGGTTTGGGTTTGGTTTGTATTCTATTTATATTGTATGACAACTATGTGGGAAGAAAGCCATAGCTACAGTTCCTAAGACTACTACTGTTTGCTATGTCTTTAATTTAATTAGGTCCCAAGCTCTGCAAAACTGCACCCATGATTTTTCCATACTTGCCAAAGGTCCTAGCAGGAAGGCACAGCAAAATAGGATTTGGTAACACCTCATACTACTGCAATTATTTAACCATCAAACCATGATTCTGCTATAATATTCTTGAAATGAAACTGAACTCACCTAATTAAATGGAAGTATTTAATAAACTTTGTTAAAATGGACTGCAGTATAGAATTTATGCCACACCTAGAGTTACACTATTTCACAAAATTAAAGTATTTCTTTTCCTCAAGACAGTTCTGCATGAATTCTCATTGTTATATGCCCAGAACAGTATGCTCTGCGTTCAATTTCAGAACTGGCAAGTAACAATAAAAAAAGCTTAAATTTGTCGATAACTAAATAAATTAAACATCACACACCTCCTAATTGCTGACACAACAACTAAAATCAGGTTTTTATAGGCAATATTCTATGTGCTATATTCATCTGTGCTAGCTATCCTAATTGCCTGGGTTGAGATTATAACTTGGAGAAAGTAAGATATTATGCTGTACTCCTCCATAGCTAAGAGATTTCATCCTAAAGGGTGACAAAGGAACACTATTAGAGCCACCCATTCACCTCTATCCCCATTAATATTGATATTTAGAAGAAAAAAAATGCATGTTCATTGAAATGAACTATGTTTGATATCTGAAGGCTGATTTATTCAATATGAAAAACTAAACTGTGTTGTGAGGATTTGTGTACAATGCAAACCTGTTAAATACTTAACAGGGCATAACAAAAAAAAAGAAGTGTTCTTTAAGGAGGAATGCTGGAAGCAGCACTGATCTGGTCTCATTGGTACATTAGCAGTTCTGGTTGTGATAAAAGAACACCAGTGTCAAGGAAATCACATTAAAAATCCTTTCCTTTAGTAGATAATGGACTATGTGGCTAAACTGTGCAGCTGTTTGTTTTCTAATCTGTGCTTTCCAATTTTAGTCTCTGAGTAAGGCTGCCTTATTAGCAAAATCTGTCCAAAATATGTGGAACTGGATTAAACATCTGATGTTTACGAAATTTATTTGATTACATTTCTCATGCCTTTTCAAAAATGAGGGCTAAATCCAGCTTTCTTGTAAGTGAATGATAGCTGAGGTTGGTTACAAAACACCATGTGGCCTTTGCCAATAATGTGATGAGGATTATTTTCTGAGAGACAATGAAGGCCCAGGTTCAAGAAAAAGAATAGACCCTGATTTATAAAATTACACAGAATTAAAAAACCAATGCATCTTCTTAAAATAAGAAAAAATATGTATCCTCTGAAAACAGACTGAGAGAACTGGGGTTGCTCAACATGGAGAAGAGAAGGCTCCTTATGGCAGCCCCCCAGTACATGAAGGGGACCTACAAGGCAGCTGAAAGAGGGGTTTTCTACAAGGGCATATAAGGATAGTACAAGGGGGAATGGATTAAAACTGAAAGAGGGTAGATTTAGATCAGATATTTTGAAGAAATCCTCTGCTGTGGGGATAGTGAGGCACAGAAGCAGGAAGTTCACAGAGGCAGGAAGAGAAGCTGTGGATGTCCCGTCCCTGGAAGTGTTCAAGACCAGGTTGGATGGGGCTCTGAGCAAGTGATCTAGTGGATGGTGTCCCTGGCCATGGCAGGGGCTTGGAACTAAGTGATCTACAAGGTCCCTTCCAATTCATAACATTCTGTGATTCTATGATTCAATTTTGTATGGGCAATAGCAGTTGATGAAACCAACTTAAAGCTGGAAGCCCCCAGGGAATAGGAGACCAAGTTCTGTTCATCTACTGAAATACCAGGACAGGGACAACATAAATAGAGTATTTTCAAATATTAAGAGCCACAATTGCATTTCTGTTACATATCATCTATTTTCTAAATAAAAATGCAAGTTAAGGTTTATGACAAAGGAACTGAACCAGACAATATATTTGTAAGAAGTAAACAAATGAACTAATAAAAAGACTGGGCTTCAGTCACACAGAAGTCTGATTTTTTCCAGACAGATTATTGAACTAATGGTAGATTTTAACTATAAAATTTCTTCCTTTAGAAAGAATGTCTTTTTGGTAAAACACACAATTTCTCAAAATATATTCTTTAGATATCATGCGCAATTAAACTAAGCAATGCAATGCCACAGAAAGTTCTGAAGGCCAAATGTCTAAGTGGACTTAAAAAGAAATATGACAAGTTCATGAAATGTAAGTCTGGGACTATTAAAGCTGTCATGCCTGACTTCATTCTTGAGTTTGAGAATTTCCAAAGCCACTGATTCATGTATGTTAAGAAAGTTAACCAAAAGAGTAGTTTCTTTGCTCCTGCACCCTTTCACAAGCAAACTGGAAGAAAAATCCTGGGTTGCATTGACCTGTTGTCCCTTTCTTTATAGTCTTTTGCAATTGTATTATCACCAAGGCCACTTCGACATTTGGACATTTAAACATTTGAAGTAAGCTAGCTGAAGCCAGTGATTCAAGACCTAAAGGTTGACATTGCTAAATTTACTTTGTGAGTCCTGCAAGAGAACAGGACCACTATGTGTACTGGTTACTGATTAATTCTCAAATACTCAGCCAGCAAGATTAGCCACAATCAACACTTCCATACACCACAGTTGCATTCTACCCAGCCTAAAATATCACACATACAGTTCTATGTATATATATATAATATATGTGTGTGTGCACAAGAAATATATATAAAAATATATGAATTATGACAGATTAAATATAAAAAATATTGCTCCCTCCCTGAAATGTATATTCATTTTAATATTAGGCAGTTGCTGAATAAAAGAGAAGAATCAACACTGAAAAGAATTCTCAACTTTTCCTTCTTGCAGCAATACAGTAATTTCTGAGCTACTTTCCGGTTGCATTCTCTTCTCTCAGTCCCTTTCTCTTACCTTCTGGTTTCACCAGGATCCAGCTGTGACAGAATAGTTGGAAGTTGTCCCTTAGCATCTTCAAATCACCTAAATTCTGCTGGTAGGAGCTCTGAATCAGTTCCAAAGCTACCGTACAAAAGGTGGGCACTTCGATCTTATCCTCATGTTTTCTGACACAGAAAAAGTCTGATTATTTAATCATGTGCCTTCACATTAAAACCCCAAGGTCCTCATTCTCAGAAGGAGGAAACAGCTCTAAAGACAGGTTTATGTAGCTATTTCAGTAAGGCCCTAAATCTTCCTTTGAGGTTTACCATCTGAACCATCAACCCAATAAAATGTAACACGGTGCAATTTGGAGCTTCTCTGAAAAGTAAGCATAGCACTGAATGTAAACTGATAGCGCTCAGAGTCCAAAATTAAATCCACCCTTCCTGCTGCAGGGATAAAGAACTCTAATAGGTCTGTAGTTCAAAGACTTCCAGCCAAGTGATGTTTAGGAAGCTTTTTACTTATTTTATTTATGAACATTTTTACTTACTTAGCTACCATTCCAATTAAGATACTGAAATTAATGGGTTGAAACCCCAGCTCATTTTTTAAAAAATAGCCTTTCAGTTAGGAGCTTTATTGGGTTGTTTCATTTTGTTTTGTTTTGGTTTTTTTTTGACTAACTAGAATTGCTCACAAAATCTTTCAGAACTAAAAGTAATTTAAGAAGCTGTTCCTTGATGCGTTTCAGCTATTAGATTCCAGCTCCCAGCTTTGACTTCATAAATGACTATGTGTAGACAGGCTTAGTCTATGTTAACATATCAAACATGGACATAAATTTGATGTGTTAGCAGGTTTGCTCTGATTAAACTTAGGATCAAGAACTTAATTGCATCACTATATAAGCACAACCTTTATTGGATTACTAACTTGCAGGGAAGGGCAAAAAGGCAAATGTGTCTCTGTACATATGATTTTACATTGTTTAGTCTTATTGACTACACCCTGTTCAGCCTCAGGAGCACTTACTTCTTTGGAGTGATTGCATAGAGAACATAATCCCTCAATTTAGAAATTCTGAATAAATTTATCTTGCACCCATCACCTTCTGTTAAGTGTCAGAACAATTAAATTGGTTCTGGAAACAAGCAGTCTGGATCTCATCCTACATGGTTGTTATTATAATTGAAATTAGAAGTCTATTTATGAACCAAAAGCCTAACACTTTTTGTATAAGCTATTTGGGAACAGAATTTTTTTCTAATAGTTTTCTCCTTTCCTCTGAGTGGCTAATTAGGCAGCATGGAAAGATGAACCCTAGTGGCCAGATGGATGAGACTTTAGCCAGGAGAAGACACTGGGAACCTGCTGAAAAGAAAGAGGCTATGTTAGAAAACAGCCTCTAGCATGGTGGTAAGAAGACTTTGCAACCTGACACAGAGGCATTTTTCCAGTGCTGCTAACTGCCTCGGGCATCTCAGTGAGAAGCAAGATGAAAGGGAAAGGTGTGTCCTTCCTACTCAGAAGGCTAGATTTTTTACTCAACTAAAGATTAATTTTATATTTTTTTTTTAATTTTTATTGTAATAAAACATAGATTTGGAAGATTTTTGTCTCTTAGTACATTAATTTCAAAGGAAATGTGCTAGAGAACCACTAGAGGACTGTGATTCAGAGTCCCGCATCAGAGACCCTTGATCATACTAGATGTTCATAGCTTTCAGTCAACAGGGCTTTAAGGGCATTCATATTTAGTAAAAATCATTTGTTTCCAAAAAGATTGAAAAGTTCAGGTTAATTTAATAGTCATTCATTCCATGACTGAATGCTTTATCACATGTCTCTGATGCCTGCAGTTTACCTCATTTCATGACCTATGCCAGTCTGGTTCTTGAACTTGTGTTTCTAGATTCAACCTGGGTCCTGTGTATCATTTGGTCTAAGGAAAAAGGAACAGATGACTAAATATCTCAGTTTTATATAGACTACACCTTTTAGAAAAGAATATCAAATATTTACTTTATTAAAAGCAAATATTCCATTAGAAATAGAATTTTAGCTTTTCTTGAAAAGAGTAGAGTTTGAACATGTGTTAAACTATTAAAACCTATTTCACTGTTTAAGACAAACACAATAAAAAGCCTAATGCTTCAACCAAAGATGCTTTGCCTTGGTAGCCTCTAATCATTCTTAAAGAAAGAAAAATTAATAGAATAGTTACTGTTGAAAGAATATTTTACTATTCATAAAAGTATATTAAATTATTAGTCTTTTCTCTGCATAGTGTTTTAATTAAAAATATACTTTTCTTCTCAAATATAATAAGGTGCTTTGTGTGATGGCTTAAAAGCCTCTGAAATTCTACATGTCACAGAATATAAACTACTTTTTTCTAATTAGACAAATTAATGTTGGTTACTGTTACAATATTCAATATTTGATGGACTGAGTGAGATGACATTAGATTATCTTTAAGCCTATTCATTGTGGAAGATGAACAGCAAATACAAACTCCAAACACATCCAGGTGCATATCTATAACTTTATAGAAAGAAATAAAATGTAAATATGTTTGTCATAATGTGCCTGCTTTGACCTCTTAATATGTACTTGCTTAATGTGCAATTTATATAACACAACTAATTCTGCTGGCTTATTTTACAATGTAGAAAGTTTAAAAACAATTTATGTGTTTTCCTCTGAACGTTCTATGGCAGTTCATGGATTACCATGTAAAGGCCAAAGATTATCCACATGAAAGCAGAAATAAAATATCCTTACGTTATATAACCCCTTTTCTTTTCCTTAACCCGCAGAGTAAGCAAAGGTAGCTGGATAATAACAGAGAAAGGTGAGGAAATTTATAAAACATGGTTGGGATTACTCTCACCTAGTTTTTGTGGTATGTGAAAATCTATTTTTCATTGAAGTTTATTTTCCTGTGCTCCTGCTGTAACCAGTAAAGACAAGCAGACATCTCTGAATGGCAGGGTGGTGGTGTGCAGAACGTTTGCTCTTCTGATTCTTCTACAT
Source organism: Cinclus cinclus (assembly GCF_963662255.1). Taxonomy (NCBI): domain Eukaryota; kingdom Metazoa; phylum Chordata; class Aves; order Passeriformes; family Cinclidae; genus Cinclus; species Cinclus cinclus. The sequence goes on from NC_085047.1 coordinate 66,803,931, forward strand.
TTATCTAAATTGATTTTCAAACCAATGTCTTCCAGAATGTATATTTCTCTCTTCATATGCAAAGGTAGGCAAAGAGCTCGATTTAGCTGTTCACATACTTCTTTTTCAGTGTCCTACACTCTACTTCTGGCTTCCATCAACACTTCCAGACACCTCCCCCAAGAGTCCAGTAGCATGCTAGACTTGACAGATATTCTTGGAGGTTTTAAGATGTATTAAAGTCTCATAGAAGTCAAGCTTTAGATGATCAGTTAAATCTTAGTTGAATTGAACAGGAATAAGTTCATCTACATGTGGATGTCTACAGCTACATGTCCTCTGGATTATCTAAATTCCTACTCAACTCTAGCAGAAATAGCAGATGAAATTCACCTAACCTCATTCTGTTTGAGATGCCTTAAGCTCTCAGAAGCAATAACATGAAGCTTGACTGACAGCCAACAAGGCTTGGAGGAGACTTGAACCCATCTCAACAAGCAGTTAAAAGCCAGGTTGTATAACCACATGGTATGTTATGTACAATTGCAGAGGTTTATGTGTCACCAGATTATTTATTTCCTTCATCACTGCAGTTCATGAGGTGTAGCAGAATTATTTTTCTCATCCCACAGAAATCACCTACATTTGATCCCCTGTATGGCTCTCCAGCTTTTGGTGACTACACAGGCTTGAATTATATTGTAAAGAAAGCCTACACATTCTGCTTCAAACTGGACTCTGTCTTATTCTGAATGTTGATCTCACTCAAAGGAGGTAGGATGAGCAGAATCTCTCCTCTGAAGTGACAGAAATTTCATCTTTTCTGTTGTTCGTATAGTAAGGGTCAACAGAATTGCAAATATTTATATAACAGGAGGTGTTAAAACATTTGTGGGCTTGGAGAGATTTTGAAACTGCATCTAGATTTATCTGCTAAGGGACATTAGCAACCAAATGAGATTCAGGTCATCTTCAAAACTGTGATTCTCTTTCTTTTTATTTTTCTGAAAACCAGGATACAGAGAAATACTGGTTAATTAAATGATAAACATTTTATTGTCTGGCAACACAGCTTGAAATTTTTCCATGAATTCTCTACTAAACCTAGTAAGCCCATCTGAAAACTGAGGATTTCCCAAGGTAAGGTTATATAAAATCACATGGCTTTAAATTTTAGATGTAACCATCCAACTTTTATTTCAATCAATGCGCTGTACACAAAAAGTTTATATAGAAGTAAATACCGCCATCCTACTTTGGGAAAAATAAATTTTATGGTAGCTTTTTCAATAACTTGAACTATCAAGTTTGTAGTGCTTCCTGTTTTGTTGTTGTTTTCTGGGTTTTTTTCTAAATATCACATTAAAAGTATAGTTAAACATACATCATACCAATGTAATCTACTTGTATATGAGACACTGTCGCACAAGATAAGTAAAGCAACGCAACTTCCCATTGACATCAGAAAAATATTAATATTTGAAACTATTGCATGCCTTTATCTGCTGCTGATACGGGTTTTCCTTAAAAAAGCTGTAAGAGATATTTTGAACAGATGGTAACTGGTTTGTTCTATCCTGCATCTCTTCACGACTGCCACACAGCTTTACCATTCATTAATCTTCCATAGACTTCCAGTAGCACAGCAACTAAATTACACACATACACACTCTGAGGCCAGGACTGCTGTCAAGCCTAAAATTAAACTGAAGCCCACTGTGCCAAGTCTTTTAACAAAACTCTCTTATAAAACAGTTAGAAAAATAAACATTTAGCTTGGAGCCTGACCCATGAACATTCAACCCTAAAAGAGAGAGCACCAGTTGGTCATTATATTTAGGGCGTTCTACGAAGCAAGTTGAGCTGTGATTTGTCAGTGGGAATAAAAGCAGAAAACATCTGGTTTGAATTCACCTTGACTCATTAAGGTTTAAGGAGAGAGCTATTTCCTCTATGTTTAAAGTGACAAGGGGAAAAAATACATTATACCCACAACATCCCCTATGATCCTTGCATTTGTAATGAGGTCTCTACACAGCAGGTGATAACTAAATAAAATTGCAATCTATTTTTTTTGGATTAGAAATTAGGCCACAAATTCTAAAATATCCCTGTTGCTTGGAGGACAAACATATGCATCAAATTCCTAATCTTCCAGGCTTCATTTACAAAAAAATAGCTCTAGCATTTCGGTCTCTGAACTCTGCCAAAGCTCCACACGACTTTTTCTCCAACACATTTTTTAAACCTAGAGATGGTTGGAAAGATATTTTTTTAAAATTTTGAATTCTTTCTCAGAGAAGTCTTCATAATTTTCCTCTCTAACATTTCTGTAAAACAATATTGGCAACTATACAAGGAATTCAAAGAGAACTTTGATCCCAGTATTGTATAGTGCTGAAAGGCTGGCTTTGCCATTTCTCCCTTCTACCTCCTCCGTCACTTTTGGCTGAGGTCTACCCGGAAAGTACAAACTCAACAATACAAGCAGCAGCAGTTTGGAATCTTAACTTATCATCTATCTTTTATGGTAGTGTAGATATACATATTACATGTGTGAACAGATGTTCCCAAAATCCAAAAGTGAAGTGTTGGAGCGACTAGGAGAACAAAGCTCCACTGTAAATAATTACATTGTTCCTGCAGTCTATCTCTTCTTTATTTCCTTTGTTTTTTCCATGAGAAAATAAGAAAGAGTATATTTTCACTTCACAAAGTTTTATTGACTAATCTAATTGTTATCTTTCAAATGCAAATTTGAGGTTTTAATTTAGAACTGCTACTATCTTTTAATTGCATCAGTTTTAGAGGAGAATTAGTATTAGTGTGCAATCTCTATAATCTCTATAATTATGGAGATTTCTGCAGTGGGAATCATAGAGCTCTAGATATTATGTATCTGAATTTCTCTGTTTACCCTAATACACTTTTGTTGTAAAATACCTCCAGGTGCAGTTATGCAAAGCTGCAATATGAAAAGACAAGTCTTCTTGAAATTTCTCTTACACACTGAATAATTTTAAATATCTTTGCTAATATTATTCTGTTTAAATCTGTGTTTCTATCCAGTGTGTAGCTTGTACAGGCATTTCAATATCCAGAGTGTCACACTAATGCAAAGTAAAAAAATTAAGATGCTGGGTTAAACCACTCACATCTCCTCAATATACATATAATGCTGCATACAGTGTTCCTGAAGTAAGTGGAACTATTAGAAATTTATACCAGAAAATTACATGTCATTAAAAAGGTACAAATTTCTCTCCAGACAGTTCCTATTTATATATATATATGCTTCTCACGTTTTATTCTTTATTTGTTGATCTTAAAAAGAAACCTAGAAATCCCCAGCACAATGTGCGAAACCAGCCTGTGAAGAGCTCCTGAACATGAGACTTTTCTAAATTTTCAGACAGAATGGATCCATGTTCAAAAATTCATGATCTTGTAATTGCATCAGCACAAGCTGCAGACTTATGAGGACCTATGACCAGTAGAAGTCTGATCTTGGAATTAACAGTGCATCTTGGTTTACCTGATAACATACTAACTATATGTGCTTCAATTTTTCCAATGTATGTAAAGAGGAAGAAAATTTTTATATATATATATATATATATATATATATATATATATATATATATATCTCACACAGTCATGGTCACAATTCTATTTCTGAAGATTCTTGTGGTATCACACAGAGTACAACTTTTCAATGAAAATTTAGTTTGTTACTACATCTATTAGGGGAAAATAAATAGTAAGATGTGCATAACACTTAATATATTTACTTTCTTCTCATAGATTTTTCCTGGGGAAAAAAAAAAAGAGGGTCTTTGTGAAAAATTCCTATGACACGGCTATGCAGCAGGGAACACAGAGTATGATTACTGAATGTTTACCAGCTTCAAGTCTTTTTCAGCCTTTTAGAACAAAAATTTGTATTTTCATCTACAGAAATTACTTAGCATCTCAGGCTGCATTTATACTTGTGAAAAAAATAATAGGATAATTCTTTGACATTCAGTGTTAGTAATGTATCCATACCAAAACATTTATACCCTCCAGTACCAGAAATTACATCCATATTATGTTTTGGGAAATGTTCCTTTCTGAAACTGTCATTGAGAGCTATTTGTTATTGCTTTTTGCAACAAACCAGAAAACACATAAAGGAGTATCATAAAATAACAGTACAAACAGATGCATTCCAGTGTTCTCCAAAAGTTCTCTTGCCCTGCTTAATTTACTAATATAGATGAAGGCCAAAGCATGAGTAGAAAATAGACAGATTGATGTCCACAGCTACTGCTGGGAAGGAGCAGCACCTTTTGCTCTTTGGTGAGTAAACTTTGAGTGTGATTTAACAAGGGACAATAAAACTGTTCAGAATTTGAAGTAGATGTGGCAAATATGTATAACCAAGGCAGCCTGCATTGCTAAATTAAATGCATTGTTATGGGCATTAAGAACTACAAAAGATACCCAATTATATATTATATATTGATTTACTAAGATAACCCAGTAAATTAGATGGCACTTTACAGACAAATAGGAGCCATATCTCTGAGTTGGAAAGCATGCACTCTAAAGCAATTGAGGTAAAAACATTATGAAGGTGTTAAGACCTGGATCAAGGGTAAGAGAGAGAATATTTTCTTATAACAGATTGACAGAGACTGACAAAATAATGATGTAATTACAGCATTTTTCTATTTTGGTACCAACATTAAAGAGATTATTTTAACTGTATAGAGTAGTTTTTTGGTTTTTTTTCTTGAAGAAACTTCAAGAAAAACACTTTATCTCTTAAGTTTCTTTGCATAGTGAATATGATTATTTTTTAAAAAATTAATTTTGATAGTATATATTCTAGAATTGACTTTGTTCAGCACAGATCATTGTTGTTTTTAACTGCAGTTGAAATTTAAAAATCTAAAGGTTAATCAACAACAAAATGTTTTGACAAGAGATCATAGCAAGATAGGTCATTTATCTGCTAATTGTCTGAAGACAAATTCACAGAAAGCTACTTTTGTTGGCTTTCGTTATCTGGCTAAGAGCAACAAATTTCAGATGGTTTGTTCTGTTGATAATCAAGTTACTCATCAGGTTGTTCAAGGATTAGCCATCATTAGATGCTTGATAAATATATCAGTTATAATATTAAAGCCTTTTTTGTGCTTAGTGTGAAACATATACCCCTAACCTAGTATATTAATGTGATATTCAAGGGCCACTGTGTGATAAAACATTTTGTTCCCTTCCAAATGGATGTACTTTGGGCATCATGTATGGGGAAAGATCTGAAATATTTTCTCAGTTTTATTAGGACCTTTCAGGATAATCTACAGTGACGAGCTTCTCTAGTGTCTTTAAAAACTGGTTTATTTCTTGTGTGCTTGCATTACATGACTTTTAAATGTAAATGAGCCCAAACATCTCAATGCAAACATTGGTAAAGGTTTTTTGTATGTCATGGTTCACATTTCAGATCATAAACTTTCTACTTCTAATAAAAAGCTATGTTTCATACCCTTATTCTTTGCTCTAATTCTCTCTTCTCTGATAGCAAAATCCAGAACATTTCTAACAAGTGTCCCCTGTAATTTCTTCCCCAAATTTTTGGAGTGTAAACCTTCCTTGCTCTCAATGTTCAATTAGTGCTTCTTTTGCTCTTCAGAATATATCTATGGTTTTAATGTCATTAAGGATTGGATCATCTAAGTGTCCCTGAAAAATATCATTGAATGAGTCAAATGAGAAAGTAACTGGAGCTCAGTGACACGCAATCCTTCACCTGATCTGCAGGGGGAAATCATGTCACTACTTTTAGGCTGTCTTCAATGCAGCATGAAATTCTTTCTTTTATCAAGATATTTTATATATATTAGTAATAGTCAAATACCAGTGTTGTGACACAATGAGTAGTGCCCTATATGTTTTCAGGGCTGCAATGTGCACTTCTTTTCTGAGCCATTTAGGAAGATGTGGAATGCACTTCCTTTCAAAGAACTTCCTACTTTGGACTTCAGAGGACCAGAATGCAAACAAGTTTCATTGCTTTTTTAAAGGTAGAAATGCAAATGGGTAAAAAGTTTAGTCCAGTAACAGCTGGGGGAAAATCCCTGCTGTTTCCCCAACCCAAGGTTTTTCTTTGTTCTCTTACTCGGAAAGGACATTTAGGCCTGTGTTGTTGTGGCAAGCTAAATAGCTATTGCAATGGAGCAAACATTACCAAGGTTTTAAGGGAAAAAAAGAAACTTCTTCCAGCCATGCTTAAAGTAGTTTAGGTTGACAATCTAAAACCAAAATTAACACAGTTTTCTACTAGTTTTTGAAAGTAGTGTAATGCCATTGACAGTGTATTGAATGAAAATCACACATTCATCCGAAACATCATGCACCTAAACATGGAAGCCATATTTCTGTAAAGAACAGGACCCAACAGAATTACTTACACAACCCATTCCACTACCGTTATTTTCAAGTTTCCCTTCACAAGTACAAATCAGATCCAAGAATGTTAGACCTCAGCATATAATTACTGTTCCTTCTTTGAAAATGTATCTCTGTTGCTAAACATCCAGCAAAGAGTTGTAAGTAATTTAGTCCATTTTAAGAAAAAGGTTCACGATGTTGAATCCCTTCTACATGCATCAAAACCATGTCTTTTTCCCTGTTTTTTCAGCCCTTAGAATTAGAATTCAGTTCTTGGTTACAGGAAGGTAACTGCAGGTTCTTTCTTTCACTAGCCCAGAGCAGACTAAGACAGATAGAAAGAAACAGCTTTTGTTATTCTTGAGCCATATTTTATATGAGTTTCTATTAGTGCTTTCTACCAGTCTCTACACCACACTGTCAAACTAAGGTTTCTTGACTGTGTGAGGTTTTTGTGGATATGGGACATTAATCTGGATAAGCTGAGGTCAGGAACGTATGTTTATCTTGCCTAGATTTTCTTACACATACTTTTTTTTTTCTCACACATTTCAGATGCTAGCTTTAGTTGCCTGTAGAATGAAGTGGAAAGCTGATAAAGTAAAATATACAACAACAACAAAATAAGAACTTTAGAAAGCTTTTATCATTTTTAAGGAAGAAATAAACTTTGAGTTGAACAGAAGTAATTCAGGGTGCCTATAAAGACTGTTATCACCCTTGAATAAAGGAACAGAATGCATGGAATATGACACAAGTTGATTTTTAGGGAATCTTGCAGTCTTTGCTGCTCCAGGCTATTGATACTGCAAAACAACCTCAGTGAAAAGCATTACCTTTTCTGCATGCATGAGGTGAGGTATCTGTAACTGTTTAATAAAATTACCCATCTGGCCCCAGCTGACCAAAGGGATATTCCAGACCTTGTGGCATCATCCTCAGCATATAAAGCTGGGAAAATAAAAAAGGAAGGGGAGGATGTCTGGAGTAATGGAGCCCTTCTTTTCTAAAGAGGGTTGGACACTTGCCTGTTCATAGGGAGCCATGAACAAATTCCTATATTGCTTTCCTACATATACAGGTTTTACTTTCTCTATTAAACTCTGTCTCAACCCATGTGTTTTCCCACTTTTACTCTTCTAATTTTCTCCCTCATCCTACCAGGAAAGGGAGGATGTGAATAAGTGGCTGTGTGGGGTTTAGTTGCCAGCTGGAGTTATACGATGACAAGCTACAAGTCATTGGATTTCAAACAGTAGTTCATGCCTGATTCTACCAGTTGGCCACTGCACCATATTTATTTCATATTTTATTCTATTTACATCTAATGCAGAGACCTTTCACACATTTTAAATTGTGTCAAACTTTCAGACTTTCCTAAAATGTAAAACATGTTGATTAACTCATCTTATACATTATTCACCATGATACATGTTGGCAGCATACAAATTACAAAAATTTTGCCACCTGCATAAATTTAGCAACCACTCTTAAAACACCTGAGTTACAGAGTAACTGCTGATTAGATAGATATTCAAAGTACAATAAGGGCACAGGGCAGCAACATCAAGCATTTCCCATCAGAAAATTTAGCCTGCATATATATTGTCACATAGCAGTATCAAAACTATATCTCTTCAGTGGAAAAAAAGAATAATGCAGTATCTGCTATGTTAATATATATTAATAGCAGATGCTGATCATTATTATGGATGTTCTTGCTACCAGGCTCTCAGATAGACATTTGACACATAATCACACTCAAAAAGGCAATAACGTACTACTACCTGCAGTTCAATTAGTACTAAAACACTGGCCTTAAGGTATCTTAAAGGCAGATCTTTTAAGGTATGCTTGGCAATGACACATAAAATAAGGTATTTTTAAAAAATTTCAACAATTAAATTATTTTATAAGCTGGATTTTTAAAGGTAGTAATAATTATTGCCCTCAGTTCTTTAAAAAGAAAGAAGAAAACACCAAAAAGAAGAAAATCAAAGAAAAGGGTTTTACAGAATGACAAAAAAGGCTTGCACAAATCAGTAAAATGTGGGGAGATTTTCTGAGCTGATGAGTATACTTAAACAAGAGGTTAATCGCTGTAATGCCTGTTTAATTGCTAGTGAAGGAAGAAAATCTTAAAAGCCAGACAAAGTATTTTGCACAGAACAAAACACAGCAGTTGAATAATTATGATTAATGCCATCAAGGTCTTTTTGAATGGGGAGTAATAAGGGAAAATAAAGCAGGCAAGTCACAAGCTGTTCAAGCCCTCAATCAAACATTTAAGAAAGTATAACTTTGTAAAGAAGTACACAGAAATCAGAGTAAAATTTTAAGGAAGTATAATTTTGTAAAGGAGTACAAAAAAGTCAGAGTAAAATTTCACAAGATGCAGCAGTAGTAGAAACAGAAAATTAAGGAACTTAGAAAACTTGAGTAGAGATGATGAAGGTGATTGGATCTTACAAGGACAAAAGCAGACTGTTTTCCTGTATTTTTGAAATATCCTTGCTAATGAAAAATAAAAATATAATAAGAACTGGAATTTTATGGTTATTATAAAAGAACTCTTATTTCAAAAGAGAAAGCTGTAGTCAGAAAATGTTTTGATATGACATACATAGCACTGACCTCATCTTCTTTCAAACTTCATAACTGTCATCAGATAAAAACAGTTCCCTGAATGTTGCTAACTCAGCATGGTGCTACTGGCCGCTGTATTTATTATAGCATGTTTAAAAACGTTGCAGGAGGAATGCAGGATTTTAGAAGTGCTCCAAGGTGGATTAACTCTCCTCATCTTGACACCATGATAAACGCTCAGTACATTTAGTGCAGAATGCTGACTGTAGGTTCTTCTTGTCTAACTGTATCCTTCAAAGTGCTAGGTGCCAATTTTAAGCAAGCTACAAGGGTTCCCTCTAAGTTAAAAATAAAACAACAGGCCTCCTTTAGAAGTTAAATTACCTTCCTGCAAGATGAGTGCCTAAAATTAGAGTTACAGACAAAATTCCACACTTTCTAGAGGTGGTTCCCTATGGAATGCAGATGGAGACAAAGACAACCAAGGGTTAGGCAAGATATGTACATTTAATAGAACAAACTTCAGGAAGATAATTTTTATGGTGCCTGTATGTGGAAAAACTCTCATTGTTATGTTTGACCATTAAGAATATAAAAGCAGGGTCCCTTGTGCTCAAAGATCCAGAATTTCTCTTGTTTCCAATCATATTTTAGAAGTTGCAAGACAGAAGACTTTATCTTTTACCAGAACCTTTGTTTAGGGGAATCTAACAGAAAAGCAGCATCACAAATTTTGTTTATTCCCACTGATTAGCATACAAAAGTATTTCTTTTCAGAATATCCAAACAGACAAACAAAGAAAAAACCCAAACTGGCAAAAAATATGTTTTCAGATGAAGAAACGTAGAATCAGAGAAAGAAGAAGAAGAAGAAGAAGAAGAAGAAGAAACATAGAACAGAGTATCATAAAGTCACAGAATATCCATAGTTGGAAGGGACCAAAAATGATCATTGAGTTCAACTCCTAACTTGGTCAAAATCACTAGGAAAAGCATAAATCTGGAAAATTAGAGCTTGTTCTTTCCTTTGATCTCACATTCTGTCATTTGAAATAGGTGCCCTTTGTTTCACCACCCATGTTTTCCCTGATGTCGTCTATATTTCAACCAGTTGCCTATACAATTATCAAAGCTAAAATTAGTTTTGTCAAGTCTCAAGATAGTTTTAAGCTGGAAACCATGGCTAGGAAAATAAAGGCTTAATATGTGAAGCTTAACATACACACACATTAACAGTTTTGATCCACATATTAAGCTTGGAACTTCACTACTAATTTTTCTTTAGTTCACTATCTCTTCCAAATTTCTGAAGAGAAAGACAGAAATAGTCTGGGATGGCACAGCTAAAAGGAATTTATGCTTCAATTACACCTGAAGCTGACAGTTTAGACTGATCTATTTCTTAGGAGATTTGGACAACAACTTCAGACACCCGTCTTCTTTCTAGTCAGCTGGTGAGTCTTTTATAAAGATTCTAATCTTGAGAGACGGCTCTGTAGATTAGTCCAGCTGGATTCTATGCAAACATTTGTATTAAATGCAACTGCTGTGTGGAAATCTGTTTTCTACCAACAGAGAAACATCTGCAGATTATGTCCTAGTAAATGCAGAAGGGCTTTGTTAATTTCTTTGTTTCGTCTTATTTATATTATTCCTCTTCTTATTAGTTTCCCTGCTGTCTAACAAACTTCAGTTGATATAACACACTGCTGTGAAAAATCTTGACTGCATATACAGTCACTTCAGTTTCCACTTGCTTAAGGTTATATTCTCCCTGCACGTTGCACATATAATTCTCACAAATGTTAATGGGCTTTAAGATTGTGTACTGAGGGCAAACTGGAGCTCTTATATTAGTTGCTGGTTAGATTCCATCATGCTTCATAAAGCACTAACTGGCAAAATGTAATTGTTAGAACAAGGTCCATAACACAAAAATAATTTAAGAGAACAAAAACTTTTTAATTCTTTCTTAAAATAGAATTCTGTATGTATAGTTATGGGATAAGAATTCTAGGGTACTTATATTTAAATGCATGTACAAGCAATTAGTTGATCCTGCATGGATTTACTTCTGTAATACATATTGTGGACTGATGAAGCAAAAGCTGTTATCAAAGTGAAAAGGAACACAGGCTTTTATATGGTCAGCAATTTTTCAGTGAACTGGCAGAGGAAGGATTACAGCTTCAGACATCTTGGTACCTATTTAAATATCTAGAACTTTGAACATTTGTTGGTGTTTCTGGGGATAAAATAAATCATTTAGGAAAAGAGAAAGGAAAACGGACGCTTTATTACATGTATTTACTTCCCCTTTGAAGTTCGTGTCAGATTTGCTCATTTAAAAGAAAATAATTCCACTATAGTCATTACAGTAATTCAGGTTCAAACAGCCGGTGAAACCAAGCTGTATTCTGTCTGCTTTGAAGATCTTCAGTTGGTTTTCTCACACAAATCTTGAATAAATCTCCTAAAACATAATGCTATGAAAAAAATGACAGAGTGGAAGGAAGTAAACCACAGTATCAGGATACTAGAAATTAGAAAATAAAATCTTACTCAAGAAGGTCATGTAATCTCTCCCTCATTACAGCAGAATATTTTCCCTATAAAGATTTTTTCAGATTCAGTTTAAAAATGAACAAGTGGCATTTCCATCACTTCCCCTGGGAGGCAATTTCATACTTAATGTATTCTCAGTGTATATAAGGTAGGGAGGGACACCCACATCTCCCACTTTGTTGAAAAGTGCTCTAATCATTTGGGAGAGAGGGCAGGTGGGAGGGAAGGAAATGTATTCCACCCCTCTTGTTGAAGCTGTGTCACTATGCAGAAAAGATTTCAGGACATCATGGGAGGGAGGAGGGAGACGGAGAGGGGAAAGAAGAGAAAGAGCTGTCTGCTAGTTAGCACATGCAGTTTGGTACAGGGAATCCTAGGTTATTGCTAGGAGTTTTACTCTAGAGACTTTATTTTATCCACTGGTCAAGATAAAATAAGAAACATTTCTAGCTAATTTGTCTACGGATCTTATTTTTATAAGCTCATATATAGAAATGCAAGATTGGAGCAGCATGACCATCTGTTTTTCTCAGATGGTATTTTGCATCATGTGGATAGATCTGGAAAAAAAATCCCACAACTTCTCTGGACAATCTGTTGGTGTTACATACAGTGCCTCATGCAAATACTAGATTAGATGTTAATTTCATCTGTGCTACTTAGTAATATATATTTAAAGGCAAAGTCATATCATGTTAGTAGGAAAATTAAATCATATTTATTTCCTTTATCTACAAAGGTATTTTCTTGACTTTGGCACATTAGCATCCTCCTTCCTGTACTACTGGAATTAAAAGTCCGACAAGGCTTAAGCAGACTGGGTAAAAAGAGTGAAGTTATGTTGTGTTTGAGCTTCATGCTACATCAGTGTTAGCATTCCTCAAACAGTAGCTCAGATTTGCTAAAGCTGTATTCCTTGTGACAAGCTCTTTTCTTGTCACATGCAAATGCAGCCATTGCTGCAGTACCTTCTGTTATGAGGCAGAGATAGGACAGGGCTCACTTTAGTAAGTGTAATAAATCCCCATGGACACTTGAAGGATTAAGGTTCTCTATAAAAAGTGAAATTTGTGTTCCAGTCTGTAAATGTTGAGTAGTCTTCTAATCCAAGTTGTAACTCTACCATAAATCCAAATTAGCTTGCTGGGTTTTTTTCTGTTCATATTCTGATTTTTTTAGTAAGATGTTTTTTCTGAATTTGTCATCATTGGAAGATTTCTGGATTTTGTCAATGAAGGCACCTCTGTGCCTAGTGGAACACTTTTCCAGTGGGTAAGTGGCAGGAGAAAGTAAGTGGTGGGGGGAGAGAGGGGGAACTCTATGAAAGTCAAAAGATGAAAGTGTTATGACACTTAAGCAAGCTCAGATAAAATACTTGAGAAAACTCAATTTTAGCTCCTGTGATATGTAGACTAAAGTTGACTCTGACTCTCATTTCAGACATAATGATAAATCTTTGGCTCCAAACTATCTCTACACTTTGTTCTTCTCCATCTGTTCAATCAAGTGTCACTCTTAGCGACTTCCTTCATATCTTTCCCTCACACAAACTTCCCTCACACAATTCCAGAATGGATGAATACATTCCAACTACAATGAGCACCCTCTAGCTGTTTTCTGTACCATCCTCTTTGTTTTGTGCTGAGCCATCTGTCGTCCTTAGAATGCAAGTCCTTTGGAGCAAAGTATTCATTAGTCATTGAACAATGATTTCTGAGCAAAATTTATACTTAAACCACCAACACTGTTACACTTAGAGTTTGGAGAAGTTAGAAGATATCTTATTAAACAAGTTCAATTAAATCTAATTATTAAATCAAATACCTATGGAAGTGAAGTTGTGCATGATTATCTGTGCTATTATATCCAGTTTGAATGAATCTTCCATATCTCTCTTCAATTTCTACAGTGCTTCACCTCGCAATATATCTTCAGACAAAGGACGCTATTGATTCTGGAAGTCACATTCCTGCAAGTGGCAGAAAGATGCTGTGCACCACTTTCTTTTCCTTCCATTCCAAGCACCCATTGTTGCTGCAAAACAGATGAGACTCAGGATATTTACTGCCTACTGTGTGTAAACTCAAAGTAGGCGGCACAATTCTTACTTGTCTCCTTGATAGTGAAGTAAGGCTTCCAAGAATGAACTCATTTGTCTGAGTGCTGATTTCACTTTCTACAGGCACATATCAAGATTAAGTAGGAACTCACTGTATCTTTACGTGCATTTACAAAGAATGCATACAGACTTAAAATGACAACAAAATTCCAAATTGATATTCTCAGTGCAATGCCTGTCAATACAAAAGCAACTAAATTTTTATACACTCAAAAGAAAAACAGGATAGAAAATTGGAATAGTAAAGAAGGCAGCCCAATCTAACACAGCACCAAGCTCAAAAAACACACTTTGATCTTGATCAAAGGTAGAGAAACTGGATGGGTACCTATCTTCACATCATCCATAGCATTCCTCCTGTAGTAGCAGATAGCAACTGCTGACTTCACAATAGTGAGTAGCTGTTACTCACAATGAAGTCAATGAAATTACGCATGTAACACCAGCAATGACAAGAAGCAATTCATAATCTGACATTTAGTGAATAATTTCGGACCTGTTACCCCAAAAAAAGGTAATTGAAACAAAGTGTAGTGATTTTTAAAGGAACAGCCACCTCAGAAAAAAACAAAAATTATTTAGAAAAAAATACACGCATAACACAAAAACAGCCCTAAGAAACAAACACTGAAAACATCCAAACCCTCAAAAAAGCCTCCCCAAAAAAACCCCAAAAAACAAAAAAAAAAAAACCAAACCAAAACCAAAACCAAAACAAAAACAAAATCAAACAAAAAAAATCAAACAAAAAATATGGAAAAACAAACAAAAAACCCACAATGCCCCAAACCAATAAAAAAACCTGAAAACACTGAAAAGTAGAAGGAAATAGAAGTCCCTGGAAGCAGGTGAGAGATCTTGATGTTATGATCATTTTATATTTTTCAGTACCTGTGTGAAAAAGATAGAAAAAAGAAAATTTGGCACAGATTTAAATTAATGTGACAATAGGGATCCAAATGGACTTGATTTAAACTGTAGATATTAAATGCATAAAGTGTAGAGTGCATGCAAAACATGCACATTGCTCATGATTTTCTATGCTTCTGATTTTCAAAACCCTAAAAGGACATCATTTAATTTCTCATTAATGTCCTTAATATGAGTAAAACAACACTTCAGCTTAATAGCTTTATCCACCAAAACACTTCTGAAAATACCCTCTCCTTTAAAAAAACCTTCTTCCTCTAACTCTTAGTCAACCATAAACACCTTCCACAAGTGTTGTTCTATAAATTCAAATTGATTCAAGCCACAGAAAATGTGTTCAGCAGACAGGACTCATGGATCTCTAGGTATGTGCTCTCCTACTTACACAAGTGGTCTGCAGCACAGGGGACCCAAATGAATATTTCTGAAATGAATTCATACTACATAAATTTTTGTTTCCAATGTATTTGTGAAGAAAATCAAAATCATGACAGCAATTTTCAAGTCCTGCTATCCATGGCTATACCACAGCAGTAGTATTTGAGAGGGTCACAACACTAGTAACTCAACCTTCCCTTGCTTTGGCTATAAGGATCAGCTGCATAGAGCTGTATAAAGTCAGCACATGACCAAATCCTCATGCTTAATACTGCTTTGAAATGCTGGGCTCCCCACTTTTAACTGTCTAATTCAGTTTCTCTCTCTTAGATTTCTATTCTCTCATTGTCCACTGAAACTCAGAACTCATAATAGTGTCTCCCAGTGCCACAAGAGTAGAGAAACCACTACTACAGTCGTTGAAACGTATTAATTTATTTAATGCAGCTGAACCAATGAGATTGAATTTCATTTTATAAGTTCAAATTTCTCAGTCACAAAAGTTATGAAAGCAATAGGTATTTAAAGAATGGTCCATCTTGAAGTGATTTTTATTTTCCTTTTTTTTGTATAATTTTTATATGGGTCTTGGAACTGAACAGCAGCAGTTCAGGAAGCAAAACATGAAAAAAGACAGGTGTTCAAAGTGTTTGAAAAAGACCACATATCAACTATGAGCACAATTTTTGAAGGTTTTCTTGTAAATTTTATATGAAGCCATATTTGTATGAAAACTCAGGTTTAGAATATATGTTGAGCTGAGATTCAATATGCTGACCTATACTTACGTCCTATTCAACCAGACTATAAAAAAGACAATATAAAGGAGCACTTGTCTTGCAAGAGTGGAAAGGACAATGACAGTACATGATGAGGATGATTTCATATGTTTGCCTTAATGCCTCTGGATTTACTCACAAAGATTTAGTGCACAAAGCCTTGAATATCTTCTGTGTGAAGACAGTAAAATAAGGTCTGGTTACACTTAATTAGGAGCTGCAGGTTACTCCTTGGACTCCTTGGACACTGAACTTTAAGAAACACTTGAGCTCCCTAATATCTTGATAAATATATTAAATATGTCTTCACTGCTCACAGGTCCATGTATTATTCCCAATTATACTGTAGTTTTTGTCTTTTTCCTAAGCCCACTAAAGTTTACTGTAGACCATTCCAATGAGTTTAGTTCTTTAGTTTCAGTGAAAGGCATTGTTGAATGTATATATGCATATGGTACATTATAGAGGAAACCACTCAGCCAAAATTATTCATCTGAAGGAGTTTGTACTACTACTATTGTTTCAGTGCCTCAGTTAGGGAAAAGTGCTCACAGATCATGTGAAAATCAGTCTTTCTATACTCTAAAACAATATATCTTCTGCACAATATCCTATTATGAAGATTCTGTAACATCAGCAATTTGGAATTTCATCTACCAGGTGGTTTTGTGTGTCATGTGTCAGATCTTTAAACAAACATTAAAAAATTACACTTTTTGAAGTGCCTCTGCTCCATTTATAGCTTATGTGGTAAAAGAGTGTTTAGCAGAGCAATGGCTTGTACACTATGGAATGAGGAGTTTAATGGCTCATACATACTTCATTTGAAATATATCAATAACCATTCACAAGTCTTTTCTTGCATAAACTACATGAAAATCCCTATGTAAATGGTGCATAACTTCTTTATGATTCATGCTATGGGTTGGTTAGTTTCGTGTGGTTATGTTTTTTTCTTTGGGAATTTTTATTTTTACATCACTAGTAAGAGCTTGACTTTACCTGCAGAGTTTAAAGGAAATTTCTACAGGTGATAAAATACACGTTTCATTCCCTATAAACATTTTCAGTTCCATAAATAAGCTGTAAGGAATGCTTTGTTTTCTTCCATTATTAAAGACGAAAACACTCATATAGAAGTAGTCACAAATACCTGTTTGGTAGATAGTCTGATTCATTCAGCCAAATACAGAAGCCAAAACCAGAGCTGTATTATAAAAACCTTGACCATTTGTGCAGGGCATTTAACAATTTAAAAAGCCAGAGACTCAGAATTCACTGATTCTCAAGTGTTCCCTTAGTAGACAACCATGAGTTTAATGATATTAAGCCATGGCAAACAGGAGCACAGAACAGTGACTTGGAGAAATCTGTGATAAGCAAAACATGCCGTTTTCAATTTTTATTTAACAGCACTTAGATAGCTGTAATCTAGCTATCCATTTGGGCCCACTGTTCTCCTTTGGATCCACACTAGGAATAAGTAACTAATGTGAGGAATTTTTCTCTGTTCAATGACCACCATGTAAATGGTTTGGTCTACACAGCAGGAGTGCATTTTTTTTTTAAATGCTTGACAGTGTAATATTAAAGGATACCACAAGCTTCTTAACCAGATCTGATACTTTTATAATCCTCTAATGTAGATTTGGGCCTTCCAGAATAAGATTTTCCCTAGTGTTTCCCAGTGAAAGGGGAAAACAGACCTCTTGATTGAAAAGCAACATTGGGACTGTGTGTGTGTGTGCATGTGTGCATGTTTTAATTTTGTTACCTTGCTTGTTACTCTTAGTTTTGCTGACTAGATAACTTAGACAATAAATATTGTAACACAAACACCAAACATAAATAGGTGCAAGAAGTATTAGCAAATAATTGTCTTTCCTGGTGAGCAGGAAGTTCTTTTTTTCCCTTTTCACTACAGGTGTTTGACACACTTCCAGAAATGTATCTATCAACTAATTTCAGTGTCGTTTGAGCTAGGCTAAAATCTTCTGTCCTATGATCCAACATCTAGCAAAATACTGGAAGGTGACCTTTATGGTGAAGTTTTAAGGTGAAGTTTTATAATTCCATTGGAAAGAGGAATAACTCAAATATCTAAACCCATCTTTAAAAGCATCAAATTCTAAGTGAATTCAAGGTTAGATTTTGCAGAATGTTTTCCACTCACGTATGTGAGAACTGAAAACATTTTTAGATTAAAATTAGTTTTTACTTTACTTAGGAAAGTTTGGGGTTGTGAGCTCTATGTACCACAAAATTATTTTGGCGTAAGATAGAACCTGGACTTTTGCACAGAAGAGCTTAATATTTTTTCTTACAAGTTATAATTAAGAAGGGTGTGGTCACAGAAAAGTGTTAAATTTTTGCCCAATCATGTCTACTTTCGTGTAAAGTGAAATGTTACCTGGTATTGTCCCATAAAGCTTATGAACAGCAGGTTTGATTGAAGATTTAATAAAATTAACACTACTTTCTTATTTTCCTCTTTTCTTCTTAATCTTCTCTTCAAGATGAAACTCATCAGCACTTGACAAAAACTGCAAATAACAGCCAGATGCAGGAGCTGGTTTTATCTTTTTATGCAAGTATGTGGTGCTAATTAGTGCAAATTGATTAAACTTTAATTGCCTGATCCATGGCTAATTAATATTTATAAGATGAATGAGCAAGAAAACCAGACATTTATTAAAACACTTTAATGATTTTTCATATGTTTTGACAAAGCAAAGCAAATAGATGTTATGAGTTTAGATGTGCCAGACATAAGTACAGTATTTCTTACATTTTCTATCAGCATCAGAAAACTAATCATTTTCCCCTGCAAACTATGAAAGTTTTTCTCCTCCACATAAATATTATGGTGCAGTGTTCTAGTTTCTACATCTTAATGCAAATTGTAGAAGAATAGAATGACATAGAACTATCATGCTTCATGCCACCAAATACACAACTACACCAGAAAGAAATTTGTGCTCAAGTCTCTTTTTAAAATATTCTGAATTGAATAGACTCAGTTTCTTCTAGCTATGTCTACCTCAGCTGAAAAAGTATGATTTCAGCCCCAGTCTAATGATATGGTTTTGCAGCTATCAACAGATTACTTCTCTCAGTTCTGTAAAAGATTATTTCTCACTGACATACAAAATGAGACAATAATTCTCTCCTAACAATAACCTCAGTGCTTTGAATGCACTGTGTGAAAAAAAACCAAACAAACTTGGATTGCTATCACAGTGTCTAAAATTACTTGAAATCCATTATGCTGCTTGTTTTTTCTCAGTCCATTGGGAAGATCTGTTACTGCTTTCATTCATTCTGATCCACCTGATAAAAAATTGTTTTTCTGTAGTTTCCTCTTGGAGATAGCCCCTACCTAATCCAGCTTTAATTTCAGGAAAAGCGTCTTCACCTTCCCTCAACCTTCCTACATTCCCTGCCTTTGGACCAGTTTGTAGTATAAAAAATAATCAGCTGGGGTGTCCAGAAGTTGGTCTTTGCATATGCTAATAAATAAAATAGGAAAAATAAAATATATGTCATTTCCAAAATAAAAAATTATCTAGATT
The DNA here is from genome assembly GCF_963662255.1 of Cinclus cinclus. Taxonomy (NCBI): domain Eukaryota; kingdom Metazoa; phylum Chordata; class Aves; order Passeriformes; family Cinclidae; genus Cinclus; species Cinclus cinclus. Next base: position 66,823,280 of record NC_085047.1, read on the forward strand.
TATTTCAGATCTGGCTAACTGTTAGAAGTTAGAAATGAAGCCAGTTGGGACTCAGACTTCCTGTTCCTTGGTATAAATGACATCTGTGCACATAAACATCACCAAAAACTTGTGACACCTCTGGCAATCCAGCCAAAATAATCTCTATCATGTATTATTTGGTAGCATAGATGTCACCTTTTCTTTACATCTCCAAAGAGTAAACTCAGGCTTGATACAATGGAACCCTTGGGCTACATTTTATATAGCAAATAAAATTATATTGCCTCCCTTTGCATAAAGAGATGAGCTAAATTCATTGACATTGCTAACTAAAAGATGGTGATCATTGACCACAGGACCATTTTGTACATGCTGGCTCACATACACACTGCTGAAAACTGTTTCCATCTTAACATGTCTAGATGACACATCCAAAATAGTGACAAGGAGGATAGTTGAACTGGCAATCAGATGCTAACTGCTTTCTCCTTAATCTCCTTTCAGCAGATTAGATACAATCAAAAGACCTCTGCAACTTCAAGACCAAATGATCTCTAAAATTCCTATGCACGGCAAGGTTATAATTTTTAAACTTGCTGATGAAATTCCCTTTATTTTCATTTTCTCTTTGTTTTAATTTTTTGGGGGGTGCTAGGTAACATAATGAAACAGTTAATTTTGTTTAATAAGTGATCCCCAAATAAATTCATTTTGAGAAATTATTGTCAGTGAAAAGCACTGAAAACCTTCCCATAAATACATTTTGAGAAATTATTGTAAGTGAAAAACATTGAAAACTTACCCATATTTAGTGCAGTCAATTAGTAATTCATTTCGGATAGTACACTTTTGAAACCCTTCTGCCCACATACTCACACACCCCCCACACAGTTTTTAGACCCACTGAAAACATTCTTTGGTAAAAATGTTAGTAAAACACTCTTATTGTGATCCAATTAGGCAATGCAAAAGAACCCCACCACACAAATATTTTTTTAAAAAAGGAATCCTTTTAGAAAATAAAAATCACCTGAACTACTAAGTTATTTGCCATAGCAAATTATTAGAAGATTACATTAACTTCCACATTCAGAAATAATTTATAAATAAACATATCTAAGCATCAGAGAATAAATTTTAAATGGATGAATAAATTTGTTAGCATATAGAGTAGCAACTATAAAAACTTGAAGGGCAAAATATAATAAGACATTCATTGTGTACATGAAGAACTCAGAAAATTTCTGCTAAACTCAATTACAGATATCATTATGTACTATAATTTCTTAAAATTGGAATTATATAATAGATAGTGCTTTCTGGAGCACATGGGGGAAAAACTGTACATACATTATCGGGCTATGTGTAAAGAAAGAATCACAGGGTCACAGAACAGTTGAAGTTGAATGAGCACTGAAGGTTATCTGGTTCAAGTCCCCTGCTTTAACAGGGTCACTTAGAGCCTGTTGTCCTGGGCCGTGTCCAGACAGCTTTTGAATGTCACTCTCACAATAAAAATGTGTTTCCTTAATCTTTAGTAATCTAATAAACACAGTAACATAATCTGCTTGTTCGTACCACAATGCATGTTATGCACACATGCTTTCTTTCACTGTCCCTAAAGCTCAGTATGTGTAACAAAAATATGAAAATACATTTGAAATGGAAATTCAGTGAAATTTCATATCACATGACAATTACACAAAAGACTGCTGTCATTTGAATCAATTAAGCTCCAGAGAAAAATAGGGCAGACTAAATCCGTGTCAAAACTTCCCATTCAGATAATTTGCTACTAAAATTTTGATCAGGGTTGGGATCATAGTGTGTTCAGCACTAGTACATAATTCCAGACAGATTTGTCTAGTATGTCTCCTAATTATGCATTGCTGGAGTTTACAGTCCTGAGGGATAGGGGTCAGGTAAGAAGTAGAGTTAGGCCCTGAGCTTTAGGAAAGCAAACTTCCAGCTTCTCAAGGAGAACGGTCAATAGGGGTTCACCATCCTTTGTGGTGTCCCTCAGGGGACTGTATTGGGACAAGTGTTACTTGGCATCTTCATTAACAACACAGACAAAGAGATTGAGGACAGCCTTAGCCAATTTGCAGATGACACCAAATTGAGTGGTGCAGTTGACACAGCTGAACTTGAACAAATTCAAGTGGGTCCATGGGTATCTCATGAGACCAAGGGCAGGGTGCTGCATCTGAGTCAGGGCAACCCTTGGTATCATCCCAGCCTGGGGAAAGAGCAGACTGAGAGCAGCCCTGCCAAGAAGGGTTTGGGGGTGCTGGTGGAGGAGAGGCTGGACATGACCCAGCCATGGGCACTCACAGCCCAGAAACCAAACGTGTCCTGGGCTGCATCCAGAGCAGCGTGGGCAGCAGGGGAGGGAGGGGATTCTGTCCCTCTGCTCTGCTCTGCTCTGCTGAGACCCCACCTGCAGTGCTGCATCCAGCCCTGGGGTCTCAGAGCAGGAAGGACATGGACCTGTTGGGAGTGAGTCCATGGGAGGGCCAGAAAAATGAACAGAAGAATATAAGTATATGCGGAAAGACTAAGAGAATTTGCATTGTTTAGAAAAAGGGAAGGATTTGGGGTGATTTAACTGTTCCAGAATCTGAATAGAGTCTACGAGAAAGACAGAAAGGACTTTTTATGAAGGCATGTAATGATAGGACAAGGATAAATAATTTTAATCTGCAAGACAGTAGCTAAAGATAGGTGGCCTTTGAGGTATGCAACTGTATCAAAGGTATTTGAGTGGAATAGCATGATAACTAGGCACTATTTGCTGATGGTAGGTTTTGTTGAGGGTTTTTTTTCCCTACTTTTATTTTGGTTTCATTTCCTACAGAAATGTGATTACACAAATTAATAGAAATTCAATTATTTCTAGATGAGGGGCTTTGTTTGATGTTAGAGAACAAAATAGACTATAGAAATGTGGGACCTGTCGCATCATTTACTCATTACCATTGGAAATTAATATGGCCAAGTGTCTGACATCATAAAAGCAATAATTTGGGAAAGATCATTTTCCAACCTGTGTACAATGTCAAAGGTTTAGTTCATATACTATATCAATGAAACTCCATTTGTCTAAAATAATGTGTCAAGCTGGAATCTGATGTATGGGACATTAAGCTCCATATAGGCACTCACATAATGAATAGTCTCTTCTACCTGCAAATGATGAGAACATTTTTGGAAAATTTTCCATTACATAAAAATGTGTTCAACCTGCTCAGTTGCAGTTAAATGCTTAGACAATCCTTTTTTTGTTGTTGTCTTAAACTCCATTCTGAATTTTTTGCAGTTATTAATACTTCAGTCATAATGGTGAAATCTATTTAAGTCTCTAAAAGTATATCATAACTGCATATTTAAAATAATTCCCAACTAAAATCTAGTTTATTGTCTTTAGGTAGTTCAGGAGAAAATAGCAATCATGAAGGAAAAATGGGGAGGAGAAAAGAGAAAAAGAAATAAATGTTCCTGCCTAAACATGTAAGTTGCAGGTTCTCAGAGTCTTCCCACAATTTTTAAAAAGAGGTAAAATTGGCAGAGTATGACTGTACCAAGGAAGGAAGGAAATGGGCTCCTTGAACTGGCTGACCAAAGATGCTCTTGCAGGCAGTGCTATCCTAAGACAAAGAAGTAGAAACTCATTCAAGATTTTTATTAGCTTTCTAAATAATTTCATTCGTAATACATGAATAACATTAACAGAATTAATACAGGATTTTAAAGGACCCTAAAATTAAAGGATCAAGCCTGTTATCAAATGATTATAAAACATAAAATAATTCCAACGCAGTGTCTTTTACAGGGAAATACTAACTTTGCCAATTCGCTGTCTGCTTTTAATACAACATACAATGAATTACAATGTACATCTTTGTTTTTGAAGCAACTTGAACTTCAGTGTTTTTTGTAATAAGCAGCTTTCTCATTGTCTTATTTTTCTCCTCATAAAAAAATAAAAATCCCTCTCTTGAAATGGTCTGCTCCTTCATCTGTAAATAGGGGCTAGAAATCAGTTTCAGATATACTTTAGGAAGACCACTGCTCAGCAGCTAAACATGTTCTCAAATAGCCAAATTGGAAGATGACAATCTTTTTGCTCTTGGCTTTTGGTAGAATAAATTCAAAATAGCTTCTTGTCATTTGTTTTGCCATTTCATTATACAGATGACCTGCAGCAGACCAGACCACATGGAAAGGAAGTGTTTTAAGGTATGAGAGCTTATATTCTTCTGTGTGTCTATGTAAGTATGCATATGTGTATGTGGAAATCCATTTCCATTTCCATTTTTTCCAGTAATTGAGGGAATTTCGTTGCCATTTTTGACATCCAACCTTCTTTTGAAAAGCTCTTTAGTCTGCACTCCCTTCTGCTGATTAATGCAAGCTACAAAAGCTGGTCATCTTGTCGGTCAACCAAACCACTAATACTGTCTTTCTCTTCATGAGTCTGGGATTGCTTTTTGTGAAAAGCAAAACTGGACAAGGACAGGGAAAATCTATCACGTACCTGGGTATCATCTGAAGGTGTTTGGAGTACAACTAAATCAAGGAACCATGAAAAAGTCAAATATTCTCATGACCCATAATATATATTCAAAAAAGCAGGAAGAGATGATACAGAACTAGAATGAACTTCTAACTCCTAGATAATATTATTGCAAGAGACTGGTATACACAGTTAAATTTATAAACTTATCAAAATCTATTTTAAAAGTAGCTAAAATTCTTATACATTTTCATGTTGGAAAAGAACCAAGATATCTTTCAGCTCTGACAATTAAAAAGATTACTAAAATCCCAGTTCAATTTTGTTACTTAACTCTTTGTTGACAGTTTAATAATTACAGGCTTTTGATACATCATTGCCCATTCCCTTATGTGTTTTTCCTCCTTCTCTCACCATCACTACTTCATACATTTGTCAAAGAGTATTAAAGATATTTTAATATTCAACTGGTAGCAAAATCCTTTCAGTTTTGATATAATTTCCTTCAAGATTTATTCATGTTCCAATAGCCATCCCCCTTTGATTAAGAATTTTCAACATTAAGTGGAGACATCCTGTTACAGACATAGAGGTTGTTGTCAGCTGAAAAAAAAAAAAAGGGAAAAAGAAGTCAGGGCCAGTCTTTGACCTAGATCCCAGAAACACACATTTTCTCATGTACATACATCTAATCTTCTGACACCTAAAAGAAACCTAACTGGGGCAGAAAAAGTTCCAGATGATGGTTAGCCACTGGAACAGGCTCTCTGGGTTAGTGGTCACAGAATCAGCCCAACAGAGTTCAAGATGAGTTTGTACAATGCTCTCAGTCATTTTGGGGATGGCCCGTGCAGGGCCAGGAGCTGGACTCAGTGATCCTTGCATGTCCCTTCCAACTCAGTATAATCTGTGCTGCTGTGATTTTTAACTAAGCAGTGTAAACGTGCCACAGACAATGGGACACATACTGTGAAAGCAACTTTTTCTAAAATTAACAAAAGTTGATTTTTTTGAAGTATTTAACTGGCTGGACATCAGTTTAGACAGATTGGTTCTAAAATTTCAGCAACACCAACATCTGTTTTTTTGGTTTTTTTCTCTGATTGTATCTATAAATGTGGAATATGATACTCTTCTTCTTTTACTATGTTTTCTTCTGCATAATTGACTAACAGTAGATTTTTCTGTAGTTAAAGTCCATCTAAAACAGTAAAATTACTGCAGCAGAGAAGTGTCCAAGAATAACATTTTGACTTAGCTGCTTTCAAATATCGGTAAGTTTGATGTTTTTCTTGCAGGAAAAAAAATTAAAAGCCCAAGAATGAAAGATCTCAGAAAAAAAATTCTAACTAACAATCATGTTAGTTATAACTAAAAATTCTATGTAACAATCACATCTTTATGAGCACAACTCTCCCTCCCCATAATAGATGAATATAACTAATTAATTGGACCACAAGTTTGCCCTGTCTTACCTTTCTTTCTCCAGCTCTGCTTTCTACTTTCAGCATCAGATATTCAGCTATGTTTGTCTAGAAAAGAAGCTATTCACAAAACACTGGGAAGCTAAGATGCTGATGTTACAAAATTTGGAGTGTTAGGACCCATCTCTGTCCTCAGTCAAACTGATATAACTCTGTCCCTGGTTATGTCAAGTGCTGGGCTGCACTGGAACTGAGCAGAACTACAGCCACAGCTGGACCTTAATCCTTTAAAAGGCTCCTTAATAACCTGAATGCTTAATTCAAAACTGTTCCACAGATAAATCAGTTACTTTGTTAAGTGAGTCTGCCACTAGAACAATGAGAAAATATACCTCAGCTTTTTATGTAATTCCACATTTTTACTGAACATAGTGAAATTTACTGACTATAGCTGTTCACTTTTAAAATTATTATTTTATTACTGTTTGTTCACTTTTAAAATTATTAAGGAAACAAAATCAGAAATACACACCAAAATTGTTGAACAAATTTTCAGGCTTTGAAAAACAGCTATCACTTTGACTTCACTGGATCTATTCATTTTTCTCAGGGATGTAACAATTAAATAGATCTATGAAGAACTGAGTATGAGGCCCTCGAGGTCATGCTGGACGTGTTTTCTCAGTTTGCTCATGCTGAGCTAAAAAGCTGTTGTCTAAATCAGTAGCAGCAAAAAGAAAATGCATTTAAAAAAAAAAAAGCAGACTCCTGTGAATTTATGAGGAGTGCATCACAAAGACAAATATTTCAGCCATGCAATTCCATTCGGCCTTTTCAGCTGTGTGTCCATAGCAAGTCAACGGCTAAATTGAAAAATCAATTCCAATTTAAATTATTGGAATAAAGAACACCAGGAGTCAGAGATAAAATGGCTTTGTTCTCTGAGATCCTTTTTAATTGGAAAGTTATTTCTTCAGGGTATTCTAATGGTTCTGAGGAAAGATTGCAAAACAAAGTTGATCGGCTGGGGGAAGGTTAATAGCTAATGTGCTTTTCTTGCTGCACAGCAGCCTCCTGTCTTTATGACAGCCTCCATCGTATGTGAAAAGAACCATGATTCTAAATAATTTGATACATGTGACTGTAGTGTTTCCCTCCATTTCCCAAAGAAATCCTATTATGGATGCTAGTCTGACCTGTTCATAGCAGCCTGACTGACATTCTGACCAGAATTTCTTTGCTTACAGGTGTTTATATGGTTATTTGCTTAAACCTTCTGTGGTGCTGAGTGGTTTTGCTGAAGATTAATATGATTTTGTAAGCATCAGAGATATTTCAAATAGCACAATGATAGCTGTACACATGGAAAGAATTTTCCTTTTATTTCAAGACTATTGAAACAATAACGAAGGTGGACTAGCAGCTACTGCTGGTAGAAAAGTTGCAGTGAAACTGAGATGCAGAGAGGAAATAGGATTATGCTGACATGGGACAGTGAGAAAGGAAAAACAAATCCTTTCTGGGAAGAAAAGAGAACTAGTAAAAAGTCATTATGCTTAAATTAAAACAGAGCAGAAGAGAAAGCCTTGCTTCTCCTATAACCAACATCTAGAAGTGTCATGGTTTAGTTATAACATTGGTGTAACCTTTGCTCTGTTAGCAGGAGACTGTTTAGGGCAGCTGTAGATTAGAAATCTTAAATGGGCATTTAATTTGAAATTAATAAAACAGTTATGGTATGTGTTAAGAAAAGTTACTGAGGTTTGCTTAGTATATTTAATTAGTGTAAAAGAGATAAATCTAGTTGCCATGTAATGAACTGAGAACTGCAGATACAGTAAATGTGTACTTACGTTCCTATTATTAATGCATTAAACTTGTAAGAATGTTTAGGAATTTAATTAGCATTTAATAAGATAGCTATAGCAAATTACAGTAGTTAGATGTTAAATGTAAATTAATATTTTTAGTATTTAATTGATATTAACTAATTAATTACTGTTTATTACATGGCAACTAGATTTATCTTTTATAGAGTTATTAAATCTAAATTAGAAGTTCTATTTTAAGTGGCCTTTATTCAATTAAAATACAGTATCTGGGATTATCAGGGTTTACCTTCATGGAGAAATTTGGTGAGACTAGGATATTAAATCTAAAACATAAATTATACACTATATAAGTAGATTAAGTATCTTCACACAGAGGGAACATTATTCATGGGCATAGTCCCAAGAAAATGAAATTATTCAACTAGAATAGCTTTGTGACTAGAAATCTTTTGTGGAAATATTACCTAAATTAGGCAACAGAAAAGAAAAAGTTTTAAAATAAAATATTTTGAAAGATCAAAAAATGTTTTCTCATCATGTTTGGAAGAAACTTTCTTATAGGTCAATGACATGTTAGAGAAGGGGATAGACCACAAGGTTTTAAAAGGCCCTCTACATAAGATAATTATTTTTAAAAAATCTCACCACAGACAACAAATTATGTGGTTTGGATGTGGAATACTTTAGAATTTCTAGTCTTAAAAACAGCTCTTCATCCACATTTGCACCTTATACTGGCAGCTGTGTAATACTGGTGCTATGAAATAGCTTATATGCAAAAATAGCAAGCACTTCTAAGAACTTATTTCTGAGAGAAAAACCATTTACACAAGGAAAAAAGAATGTGTTCTAAGCCATCTATTCCACTGGTAGGCTGAACAAGAAATATCTGTGAGCTCCTGGGGCTGTATTTCAATTAAAGACTGAGGTACCTAAAGCATGAATGAGAGTCTGGGTGTCAGCTTTAACTCTGCATGTGACCTCCTTCACGACTTCAAAGTCCTACAAGTGCTTGCCCAGACATGGACATAAGCAGAAATTTTGCTATATGTGAAATCCCACATAATCATTTGTCAAGCATGTAAGGCTGACTGGGATGCCTCAGCTGGAGGTGTCAGAAGCATTAGGACTTTCAGGAAATTCACTTCAGCCCCTGAGCCTTTTGTTCTAGAGCTGTGAAGTACAGAATATTTTTACACTTGTGGAATAATCGCCTGTTTATTAAAAATTATTTATAAAGCCTAATTTTTATGAAGATTCTGCAATCCTTGTATATTTTATTACCTAGGGGTGTTTTTATTTATGTCCTTCTTGAAAGAAATAAAGATAGCAAAATCAGACTGCAGAAAGGTCTCTGGGGTTGGGTCTCTAAATCACAGAGACTGTAGAGAGTTGCAAGAAAATCTTATGCTCTGATTTCTTTTTATTACATTTATTGCTGTCTGGATCCTTTTAACCTTTCAGAATTTTATTGTAAAGCTACTCTGGCCTTTTATAGTTTCTTTCATTTTCCCCTGTTATTAGTATAATACTTTCTTGCAATTTAATCTTAGTACTTCTTATATGTCAGTTTCTCCTCCACAGACATATTCAACTACTTCTCATTGCCATTATCCCGGTATAAATAAAAATCTGATTTTACTCAAATCATCAGCAAAACACAAGTGGATTTGAGCAAGCCAAGGGTTTTGACTGTTCTTTAGTTCTCCACTACCCTTAATTCTTCATTGTTCTCCACTTATATTACTGGTTTGTTTTTACAGGTCACTTCACTGACCACTTAGTTTTCATCCAAGTATCTGAACAAATACTATATTCATACTCTTTTCTATCAACACTTCCTTAATGAGAAAGGCTCTGATTTCTGGATTACCCTTCTGATTGAATCATGACACTGTCCTCCACAAATCTAACTCAGGAATGTCTTTGGTGATTCATGGCTGGATGTGCTTGTCACCCACCAGATGGCTGCACAGCAAAAGTTTCCCATGAGTACAGTGCCTGGAGAATTCAAGCTCTATGATAGTTGGTCCAGGAATATTTCATACTTGCTCTCGTCAAGCCTTCAGGGTCTATAGCAGATGCTGCTGCAGTTTATTTATTTGAGTGCTACCATACCCTTTCCATTATCTCACTGCCCTAACTGGTTTAGTAAATATTTTAAATCTGTATTTCTAATGCAGAGTAAGTAGGGTTTAAATTATAGGTTGATACATCTGTCAGCATGTGAAAATGACGCCTCTAAACTGAAATTTCTACTCATCCATTTCACAGAGGATTACATTCTTTTGGATGACAAAAAAATCCAAGAAAACCCAATCAAACTGAAACCACAACAACACGAGAACATATGAATTTATTTAAAATTGTAAAAAAAATAATTCAAGCTGCATTATTTCTTCAGTTACTTTACAATTCATAATCTGCTAAATACAACTGAATTTAATTGGATGGGGAAGAAAAGAAAGTGAACTTATTTCTGACAATATTGGCACTCTTTGGACAATTTCCTGCTTTATTTGCAATCATCATGTATTTCTGGCACTCATTTTGCCATTCACCATTGCAACAAAATGGCATCTTACATTGCTTCTGACATGATTTTCACAACTGTAAATTTATGCTATATACATATGTATGTAAGTATGAATACACACATATATGGACACATATATTATTAAAGTCCTGTGTCTACTAAGTTGTTTGTTAAGGACAAGGATAATTGGATGACTCAATGGCCACTCAGCCACTGTGATTATAGAAAGCAAATTTTCAACCTGGATGTGTTTAAGGAAGATGTATTGATACATTTATATACAGCTACTTTTTCTTTCCCATCAGGACTGATCAACATTTTACAGTAGTCCAGACAAAGTCTCCTCCTCATAATATTCCTAATAAGATATGACTGTACAAAGCCAATGTACACCACATTTAACTTGGAGAGGAAGAGAATGTATGTGCCTGAGGTTACAAAATGCAGCACCCAATCACTCTATTTTGTGCTGATTTCCCTGTTTGGAATAATATTCATTTGAGGAAGCAGACATATATATTTCCTTGGTTTCACTTAAGACTAGGAAACATTTAGGAGAGACTGTAAGACCTTAAGAGTTTTAAAATTCTGTTGAACATGTTAAAACTGAAACCTGAAAACATTTGACATGAATTCTTTAAAAGATTTTGGACTGTATAACCATCAATCTGAAATGTAGAACTTAGAGACAGCAATCCCACCTGAATCATGCTACAGTTCATACGTACTAGGTAATATATTTTATCAAGCATTCTAAATCCACATGACACAAATGTGCAGCATTCAGACTGAAAAAGTTCATCAGAAGTTGTAAGTAAAGCTGAATGAATGCATTATAAGCTCTTTCCATGCGGTGTTTTCCCCCTATCTGTCTCCTTAAAACATTTCACACTGAATGGTTTCCTGCATGCTCTGCTACAGATTTATTCTTCTCCTGATGCATGCGTGTAACTCCCCATTAATGTTAGTAGGAATGAGATTTACGTATGTGCACTGAGAGGAGAACAGACCCCATGGTATTTTATTCGCCTATACAGGATTATAGCCTCTGAGGATAGATTTGATTTTTTTGTTGTTAGCAAAAAAGCAGCTTGACAAGTAGCTTTTTGATTGATAATACACTGGGAGTCATAATTTATATAATCTTACACCTGCTAGTGAACATAAAGGTCACTTTAAAGGTGTGAGTTGTGTGTGCTGGGGCAGAACATAAACCAGAGGGTCAGTTTCCAGTGCTTACTGTATGGCAGAGAAACAGACAAAAATTCCTACCAACGCTGATAAAATTGAAAATATCATGGCAAGCATTGTAATTAACAGCAAGTTTCCAGAACTTGACATTCTGAGCAAGTGTCATTCCCTTGGTTATTACAGAGGGAATTAGAGTGGCCTTTCACTGTCAAACTGATATATACTACTGGAGCATTGCTGAAGAAAAAGTACCATTCGTGATGTCTTTTCAGGATTTAAACATCTGCTGAATTCCATCTCTTTCTATCATTTTCTGAAAATAGATACACATCTCAAAAGGTCTCTATCTGGGGCATTGAGTGGATTCAATATTTCAGCATTTTCTGCTTTCTTTTTAAAAAAAGAAATTATTCTATGTGTATAAACTGTCTTGTACACAGCTTCAGCAGGACTTTCTTAAAGCTTAAATGTTTTTGCTAGGAGAATGTCTTCCTGAAATGTATTCTTATGATTAATCACTGGATATACTCATTTTTCTAAAGCGTCCTGTTTGTACACTGGGGTAAAATAAGAGAAAAAAAGCTTTCATACTATCAAAACAGTGATATTTGTTCTCATTCTGGTTTCTTGCTTACCTCTATTTTTTTTTTCTAGTAGCCTTGCAAATGTATAAGGAGGTGACTGAATTTTGAGAGAGGCATAATTTGATGCTTTCTTGTTCTAACCTTCATCTCCTGCTGCAACAAGAGGGAGCTGTACTTTCAGAATAGGGGCATATTCATCCTTTCTGGTTTTCAGTCAAACAGTACTAGTATATGTACTAACATGCTCACATTTTGTGGTTCTAATTACATAATTTCCATGATTTGCTATAATTATTAATAATATAATGGATGGGTTTAATTTCACTTCAACTTCCATCTGGGAAATAATCCAAAGCCGAAAAGAAAAAAAAGCAATGAGATCTGCTTAATTGTGTTTGGGTGCTCTGATCAGTTTTCTCCAAGCTCTGAATATGACCCAGTCTTGAACATGTTTGGTGAATTTGACTTCAGTATTGATGTTTAGGATTTCCAGTTCATGCTGAAAACTATTGGCGTCCTCCAGGTGACTGGATGACTGTAGTCTCTATTGATTTGAATCATTTGTTTGGGTCAAGAACAGAGGCTTAGAATTTGGAAGTAATATCTTCAACATGGAGTGTTCATTGTCTCCTGTCATGAGAGGAGAATGTATCTCTCTTTTCAGTGTGGGGAAATGGTTACAAGAAATGACTTCTGACATTAATGGAACAGGGGAAAAATTCACTTTCCATGGAAATAACTGCTTTTAGGCCTAGCTTTGTCTTCATAGATCACCACGGTTTACAAATGACCTACAATAAATTAAGTAGACACCTCTGCAACGGGGATGAAAATCTTGGCAACACTGATTAGTTGTGGCAATTATTTTAGAGATTTATGCAGTGTTTGCCAGAACCTTCCATGTCTTTACCATTTTATCTGTGATACCACATTATGACAAAAATGAAAAAAAACCATAACAACTTAAAAGAATTTTGTAATATACACATTATCAGTGCTTCTTAAACTAATGAGGGAATCAAAAACATTTCCCTCACTAAATATATAGATAGGCTATTTTAATAGCATTTTGCAACATTTATTTCAGTATCTTCAAAAATAACAGTGACTGACATAGAAAAAAATAATGCAGAACCACAAAGGAAACTATTTTGAAACAATATGGTAATGTATTATGTTCATGTGTACACAATTAAAATTTGAGTTGGTATTATTCCACTTAGTTTGCCCAAAGATAGTTTTTCCTACACATTGTTAATTCAATTAAGTTAAAATCTGGTTATCAGCCTCTCTACTGACTAACAAAAGCTTCTATGTGTCACAGGCAATATTCAACAAAACCTGCCATTGTTGCTAAAATTGCCATTCAATATTGTTCACAGGAATTTAAATTTTACTCAAAATTGACAAAATAATTGTGAAATACTGTAACATTAATAATCTTAAATGGTTTTCCATGCAAAATATCAGAGATTATTATTTTTATCTATCCAACTAAATCTTCATTAATCACTCAATAAAATGGCTAAATAGAGTACTATTTATAGATATTTGTCATTTGGGATGTATATCCTCTTATAATAGCATTTTTGTCTGCTACTGCATGTTCGGGGGAGGATACAATTGATTCAGGAAGGACCACAGGGATTTTTCATGGAAGTGCAAATGTAACACCATATTTTATGGTTGAGGATAGTTTATGAGAGAAAGCTTTCTGTGTCTTAGTGCAAAGCATGAGAGACAATTTTTAACACTTAAGTTGCTGATTTTCAAGCTGATGATACAATCTTTGGTTTATGTGAAGATATTATTCATTACATTAATTTAAAATAAAGAACAACAACAACAAAACTACTTATAGAATTGGATAATGACTTAAAGTTTTCTAGAAAATCAAAAATGCTGCAATCACTAACCAAGGTCAAAGTGACATAAATACACTGCGGATCCAACAGCTCAGGGCAGAAAATAACAGTTTAAGCAGATCATGCAGGAAGAGGGCAATACTTTACCAATTTCAAATTAAAGCTTACTAGTAGTGTCTCGGGTTTTTTTACAGTTCTTGAAATTCTTGAAAGGTCATCTGCATTGTTCTTTTGCAGGTATAATGCAAAACATCTCCCTTGACAATAATTTTTTAGCTGTCCTAGAAGACACAACAATGATCATATTATTTCAACGCATGAACAGATATCTTCCTAATGGCAAATAAGAATTAACTTCCTGCTTATGGAAGCTAAAGATTCCTCTTTTAATTTATAAAATACGAGTAAATAGTCAATGTAAAATAATATTCACATATTGCAGAAAAATTACTGAGTTTGGAAGGGACATGTTGAGATAATCCAAGCCCCATGCTCAAGTTTTCTGCTAAAGAAAGTTGCCAAGGGCTGTGTCCATTTGGTTTCTGAATATCACCAGGGGTGGAGACTCTATATCTCTGGACAAACTATTTCAATGTTTGACAACTGTCACAGGAAAAAAAAAAAAATTCTTCTGTCCATGTGGAATTTTATGTGTTTTAATGTGTGTTGATTGCTTCTTGTCTTGTCATGGGCACTACTGAAAAGTGTTTGGCTGCTCCTTCTTCAGTTCCTCCTCCCATCAGGTATTTGCACACATTGATAAAATCCCCTTGGGCATTCTTATCCCCAGGCTGAACAATTCCAGGTCCCTCAGCTCCTCCTCAGAGACAGATGCTCCAGTTCCTTCATCAGCTTTGCAAACCTTTGCTAGGCTACTCATTCCTAGATCTCCAGCTCTCTCTCATACTGGAGACCACAGTACTGGATCCAGCAATTCAGTTGTGTCTCACCAGGGCTGAGTAACAGGGCAGGATCACTTCACCTGACATAAGGGAGATGTGTTTCCTAATATAACCCAGGATTTTCTATTGGTCCTCTTTGCTGCAACATCACCAAACATTAATATAGCTCCTGATCAATTGGGGGTACACCAAGATTTCTAGATCTTTCTCTGCAAAGCTGCTTGTCAGCTGGTTAATCCCCAGGATGTGCTGGGGGAAAATGCACAATGCATTTTTCTTCCCCAGTTGCAAAGCTTTGGATTCCCTTTGCTTGAACTTCATGAGATTCCTATCTGCCTGATTGAGGATGGTATGGATTAGGGCATCCCATCAGTCTCTGTTATGTGGTACTTTACTTCCAGTCACCAAGTGTTAGTTTTGCCCCAAGGGACAAATATGTAAGGAAGTAATTCTCAAATACAAGAGGTATGGTTCTTGCTACCACCTATGAATAAAATTACAGACCTGGAAGAGATTGTTTAATGCAAGAATTGTTCTTATATTTAACAGTAAACAAAATGGTCAGTCTGAAGCAGAGGTTAAACATAGGAAGACCTGAAAAATGTTGCTTTTCTTTTCTTGACTTTCAAACATGCAAGGTTTTTAATTTTTGCAAGGGGAAAGATGTGTTCTATGCCAAAACTGGTATGGTTTGTCTCTTGGTAGTTACATAAATTTTAAGAAATTAATATAATCCAAAGAATTCAGGTGTCTCCACTGAGTCTCAGTTTCAAGGTTTTTTTTTTCTTTCCTCGTTTGTCTTACCACACACTCTTTAACACATAGTTTTATATCCCTAGAATATTGTCCTCAAATCCACATCTCCCTCCAGATACATCCTAGCATGAGATAAAGATATTTCAATTTAAAATATTTTTGTTTCAGTATTCAATTTTGCATTGTTTTACATTGAAAAGGAGAAATTAATGTCTTGATTACTTTTGTTGCCTTGACAGCTGTGACCAGCAACAGAGAACAATATGTACTTGGGTTTTGAATATTTTTAAAATATTTTTATACTCTTGAATTATCCTTATTTTTTTCCAAATTAAATACTGAAACAACACATAAGAACAGAGATAATGCACTATTTTATGCACGTTGAAATGCAGAGTACATCACAGTATTGTTCTAAAAAAATAAGTATGTCTACAAGTTGGGAATTAATTTATATTGTAAAGCAAATATTTTTCTCTGAGGTCCATCCACATGTGTTAGCTTCTCTCGATATAAAATAACTTTTATTTTTCAGAACAAATAAAAATACCTGAAAATATGAAGCATGTTATGCCAGAACTCAACTCATCTCACTACTATACATCACAGATAAAGTTCTTACTTTAGAAGAAAATGTCATGTGAATCTAGTCATGGACGTAATAGCATGGGACTCCCTAAGGAAACCAAAAGCCCTTTTGCCTTCACTCTATCTTCAAGCATACATTACACTAAATGCAAAAGGCAGTGACATCAACGGTCTATAAAAGCTTGACCTTCAAGCTGATGGATTTTGAGTAATAAAAGGCCTCAACAGCAGCTGACATATAAACATAAAATGAAGTTTTAAGGACAACCCACTTTGTTGTATAATGAGTAAGAAATTTAATATTGTGTTTACAGATTCCACAGGCTTTGCCGTGATAGTTTCACCAGAGAACATTTCTAAACCCAAGAGGAGACTGGGGACAGGACAATGAGTATGGGATTTAAGGTTATGTAGGTATAAATTTGGGGAAAAAGATGATGTTCAGAAAGATTAAGGTAATCTGTATCAACTGGGTATCATTTGAAGGTAATTTGTAGGGAATATATATACATACATGTTTCTGAGAAAAAAAATTATGATCTTATATCACAAATAAGGTTTGGCAGCCAGATTTTCCCAATAGCATCTTGTAAGCTTTTGAATTACTGTCTTGAAAATGTATTTCTATATTATGGGTGTTGAGCTGTTCAATGAAATAAAGCTAAGAAAGTAATTTGACTAAATCAGGAAGGCAGTGTAGGGGCAAGTCTTCCAAAATGATCGGAAATGAACAGTCCATCCATTCAACACCCTCGTGAACTGATGAAGTGTCCCAAAACCTAAAAATTGCCAAGAGGGGGCAGCAGCATGTTGAGCGACGGGAACTCTCCTCCCACCAGTGGAAGTCCACTGAAGCTGAGGTACAAGCACATACTCACTTTGCAGATCTCTGCTAAATTGGTGCTGAACATGAGATATTAGTATGATGCTGTCAATATCTTAGGGAAAAAACAATTGCTTCCACTGTCTAAGAATAGCAGGACTTGTCTGATTTTCTAGAAATTCTTACGATGAAGCCCAATTAAAAATCATAGGAAGTTTGAAAGCCTTCAGTAGTCATACACCTCACAAACAAAAATGCCATAAATAGTTATCTACTAATTCCGAGTCATGACAGTATGTCATCTACTATCAAAACTTTAGAGTAATCACAGGATGAAGTTTTATTACCTCTATGCATGGGCGATTCTCTCTGAATAGACAGGAATCAACAGTTCTACATGCATTTTCAATAACTACATATGCAGTACATATGCAGATGTAAGGCAGATTTACATATGCAAAAATGCAATTTCTTGTCCACTGACAAATTTTGACTGTCTATGACTGCAACACCATTTTGAATTCTTTTCATACACAAGACTTCTAAATTTAAAGTTATTTGCATGCAGGGAATAAATTCCTACAGTTCTGCTAACATGCTATGTTTTCCCAAAGCTTTCATCTATCTATATAGTTTCTCATGCAATCACCACTTTCACAGTATCTAAGAGGTCTAATGACTCCTTGTTCTGCCAGGTTTGCACTTAGAGCTTTTTATTGCCACTCTTTAGAAAGGTGTTTGAACTGTGGCAGGTAGGACAATCCAAAGACAGATCTCATTTCAAAGTATTCTGAAGGGAATAGCTAGTAAAGAAGAGCAGTGATTGATGCAATAGAAGACATAAGAGGATTTTCTTCTTTTTTTTTTTTTTTACCAGCTACAGAGAAGTCTAGACTCTTTACTTTAAACTTGAAGTGTTAAAGGGGACTCTTAGATCTGATCATCTCAAAGTCTCTAATCTATGCAAAAAGTGGGCATTGATGTAAAAATAGTACATGTATGAACAACTCAGAAGCATAGCTGGAGTGCAATGTGTATTTGTGGGTCTAAATACTTTGAAAATGCTTGTTCCTGTCTGTGAGACTGGCAGAAGGTGAGAACAGTCAAAGATCTATTCTGTGAAATTTCAACTCTTTCTTCCTTGTGCACTACTTTTCCTTTCTTATTAGAAAAGTAAGACCAGAGAAATTGGTAAAAACCACAAAATCATTTCCTTGTAAAGATTATAGGTGTATTTCTAAGTCTATAAATGTATAACAAAGTGTATTTATATTCTTACAATATACCTAAGTTATATAATTATAATTTTGCATTATTTTAACTGTTAAGTGTTAAGAATATTGAAAATATGCTATTCACTGTCCTAGTCACAAGTGGTTCTGTAAATATATTCTGTCTTATCCAGGTAACTAGATATTTGCCTTACTTTTATTTTCCCACACATACCTGATTTAATTACTTCTGTGATCAGAAAACCAAAACTTTAACTGTAAAGGGTGGGGATTTAACCTTTTGATAGAAGAAACATTCACCCTCCATTACTTTAAGGCATGGATTATTACAAAAAATAATGTTTCACTATTCTGCTCAAGAACTGAAATCAAAGGGAATTTTCTTAGCCAGCATTTCTGAGATACAATCTCATCATTGCTGCATTGGAAGGCTAAACATTTTCTCTCAGGCCATCACAATTGGATTGGATGGAAGAGACCCAAAAAACAGTAAAAAGTGGGTTGCACAATCCCATTATTCTTTCCAGAGATAACAAAACACAAAGTCCTAGTAAATTCTTCCTCAAAGTTAGATGTCATTATTGTTCAGCTAGCTGATTCAAGTATTCTGAAAAAAAAATGCTTACTAAATCCCTAATCATATTAACTGTATTAGTTCTGTAAATTTTCAGATTATTGAAACATTTAATTATAAGGTATGTTTTTACAGAAAATGATGCCTCACAGTCCACAGCAGTGTTCCCAAAAAGTGGAAACCTTCAAAGCATGAATGTTCACTTCCATAGAGATGTAGAGAATTGGAGTACATAATTACAGTATTTAATGGCACACTGTAAAATGCTAGAGCACTTTTTCCTTTTTTTTTCCCAGAAACATCTCTTTCAGTGTGACAGGACTCTGGTATAAAATACATAAATGACACACACTCACTGTAATTGTGATTTCTTTGATAAAATATCTCAATCCCAGGGATATTTCCCTTCAGGTAACATTTAAATGTGGATATACACAGCACGAGCCAGGAAATTTAGCAAGACTTTATCATGACACAGCGTTAAAACAGCTAGAGACATGCAGAAAGAAATGTTCTGGTTTTCTTTGTTTGTTTGTGGGTGGGGTATTTTTTGTTCCTTTTCTTTTACAAAACCATAACCCAAACATACAAAAGCATATTCAGCTTTTTTTTTTCTTGCTTATATTCTACATATGGTCTTATCTGAGTCTGTCTTTATTAATTCTTATATTCATATATTAATATTTTTTATAGCTGAAAAAATTAATTCACGACTGTAGTATAGAATTAACTTACTGGATAATTTTACTATGGCACCTAAAATCTGCATTTTTTAACCTTCCCTTCCCTTCCCTTCCCTTCCCTTCCCTTCCCTTCCCTTCCCTTCCCTTCCCTTCCCTTCCCTTCCCTTCCCTTCCCTTCCCTTCCCTTCCCTTCCCTTCCCTTCCCTTCCCTTCCCTTCCCTTCCCTTCCCTTCCCTTCCCTTCCCTTCCCTTCCCTTCCCTTCCCTTCCCTTCCCTTCCCTTCCCTTCCCTTCCCTTCCCTTCCCTTCCCTTCCCTTCCCTTCCCACAGTTTTACACAGGTCTATTACTCTACAGTGATGTGGAAAGGAATACTTACAAAGAGACACATCACTCAGATTGAAAATTTGATGAGTCAGATCCATCACTGTACAATTAGTAAATCATATATCTGTTGAGTTGAATTAGTACAGGCTTGTTGAAGTTTATGGTACCACTCCAGTTTGAAGTAGTGCTATACTAATTTATACTATTTTAATTCAAACAAGATCTGATAGAGCCTTATTTCCAGTGATCACAGGAATGGCTGATAGATTACAGCTATTTCCTTTGTAAGCATAAGGTCATTTGAGAGCTCAGATTCTATTACTGTCTTATATGTGTTGGGAAATACTGACTTTTTAACAGCAAATAATCACTTCATGAAATTTAAAAATGGCATTTGTTTTTGGCTAGTTATGATCCTGTTGCCTAAGGCTAGATCTTGTTCTCATTTCAGTCAAATGGAAACTAGTCAGTTCCATTTTTCAAATTCTCTTGCATTAATACAGGCTGTGATTTTTGAATTGGGGCTGAACAAAAGAATTATTATTGGGGAAGGGAAAATGCTATCTGGATTTTTATTTAGAGAAATTCTAATTAAAATTGTTTCACTGTAAGCATTTTCAAAAACTTTAATTCTGTGATAATTTAATTTGTCTTTTCTTGCCTAAAATTACCATGTGATATCTCTCAGACAACTTTTGTTTGCCTTCCTTCTCAAAAAAGAAATTTTCAAGAAATATCAGTTATTATTGTATTTTAAAATACTGCATGGGCAATAGGTCTCTCAAATACACCACCTGCCTACCCTTCCCTCTCCTAAGGAAGAGTGATGGATACTGGCAAACTGCACTAAGACATTCACATTGGCAACCAGCAGTCACTATGATTTAAGGGTATGTCGAGCAAAGATTTTAGGGATGTGTTCACCTGTCTATGATGTAGACATCTACATAAGAACTACTTGTCTAAATTTTGCTGAGAGGCAGTGCTCAGAAACAGGCACTACTTAAAGTACAGTTCCTCTGACCTATATTTAATGGCTGCGTTAGGATTAGATGAATGACGAGAAATGCTTATTCCTCTCTACTGGCTATTTGGGGGATCTTAATGACAAGCTGCAATAGAGACATTTATGCTTCAGACATCTATGTTTTCTGAAGAATAATCCTACCTTAGATACTCATATGCTGTACCACAGGCTGCAGAAAGGGGATCCACTTGTCACAGAGCAAGTCAGTTCATCTTTCTGTTTCAAGGGAAACATAACTGTGAAGGACGTCAGAGGTAGAGTGACTTGCCAATGACACCTATACTATGACTACTAACTCAACAGACTTAGACAGGTCTTATTTTCCCATGTACTACTTTGTAAACTAGTTCACATCTCTTCTTTTCGGTGCGCATCCCTAGAGTATGCCAAAAATTAAGCTTATGGAACAGGTGTATCACTGTTGAGCTATGTAATTTGGATGATGGAAGAAGCTTTGGTCCATTTAACTATGTTGCTGTGGAAAGTGATAAATGTTTATTGGTTTAGGAAAGAAACATTCACATATTATGTAATTGGTCGTACAGAATTTATTTTAAAATTATAAGTATTGACTTAAATTGAATCATAATCTACAGCCAATCACCACATCTTCAGATGTATTAGTGACGTCGAGACAGATATAAAACAATTTTATATAACAAAAATTATTCTGCAGGCCAATTATTCTTATTCATCTTCAAACTTCCACTAATGACTTTAGGTTATTTCCCTAAAAGCAAACAAAAAAAAAAAAAAAAAAGCCAAGGAATAAGATTAGGCCATATGTCAATAGCCTGTTACCAGAATGTTTATATAAGCAATTTTCAAGGGTGAAAGAAAATATGCCATTCACTTGGAAAAATGCATTTATTTCAAACCATGAGGACGTATATCTTATTATAGAACATATGTCATGGGAATTAGAACTCTGACACTTGGGAGAAAGCTACATATCATTTTCAAATGGTTACCAATGATCTTTAATGTCAAGTTAGGTAATTTCCTGTGTCTAGTTTCAAGAAAATTTGTTTGGGTGAACATAAATAAGAACTCACCTAAAATAAATTTTACTGATTAGATTACATTTTATGAACATTCATTAAAAGTGGGGCTCACAATCCATATGAAATTTGCAATCATATTTGCCCACTTATATCTGCAGGTAAAATTACTGCAATGATTTATTTAGTTTAGATAGGTGTAGGTGCAAGAAGGATGTAGGAATTCCTCACACAGATGGGAACACTAACTAATCTAGTTCCTTCACACAGGTTATATCAGGAATTATCACCTTTACTCTGCAAGAAACAGAATCTCACCACTAGAGGTTTCCCGAGAAGAGCAAAGAGCTGAATTCTGTTGTAAATTACCATGAAAATACACTGCAAAAAATGTAAGTATTCAAAAACTTTCAGTTGTTCACTTCTGAATAAAAAATGTTATTTCATATTGACGGTGGAATTAAATTTTGTTTTGTTTGAGGATTTTCTATAAATACTTGTGTATTCAAACAAGTTTTAGAGAAGGCCATAGCCATTGTTTTCCCTTGAAAACAAGTAGATATTCATTTAAGTTCAACATGGTATTTTCTAAGAATGGGTAAACTGAGGCATGGAGAAGTTAAATGATTTCACGAAAATGACAGTAGCAACAAGTCAATCACCAATTAGAAATAAATGCTGTTGTAAGTCTCAGTTTCCTTCATTCACTACAAGCATCCTCTGCCAAAAAAATATGGATAAGTGAACTACACTAAATTGTTTCAAACCTAAGAATCCAATTGGGTTCAAGCTCTGGGTGAAAGTTGAGGTTTTATTTTATTTGAACCTGTTCACCCATTCTTAATTGGAAAGTAGGTTGATAAAATGACTAATTTGAAATGTGCATGAATTGTAAAGTAGTATGACTGAGGAATATGGACATATATATATATATGTATATCGTAGTTCTTGCAAAAAAAAGTTTCACATATGGCTTGGGCTAATGGCCAATAAATTTATTACTGGAAGAAATTATAAATGTTGCTGAACGCTGTTACAACATAGAGATGAATCAAAATATAACAGAAGTATAGATAATAGGACATTTAATCTGATATTTCTCAATAGTTATCTAGTCAGAGGAAACTGTGAAGCTTGATTGAACAAAAGATAAAGTTAATACTACCTAATCAGAAGAGACCATTATAGATCAGTGAAACTGCAAAACAGAATTATATGACAAGGGGCAAGCCACATTATCTAAATTAACATTTTTTCCAGCATGAACAAGAAGGGCCACTGTAGGAAAACGAGAGCTAAATACTGTGGCCTGCATTTAGTCAACCTGAAGTAATTATTAATTTATGGTTGTCTGTGATTTTAATGAAAATGAAAGCTGAGAGGAAAGAATTGAGAGAGATAATGTGCCGTGAAATTGAGTTTCATTTATTTTGGAGGCCACCTTTTTTCTTTTCTTTATTTTTTATATTCTCATTTTGTTTTTGCCAAAGGAAAAGACAAAGGCTAGGACAAAATTTCCACATTAAAATTTTACCAAGGTTATGTAACTACTCACATACTTCCATTGCTTAAAAATGAACTATTAGAAATAGCCAGAGACTGAACTCACTGACTTGCTGTTTCTAGCTGGAATGACGAAAGATGATTTCTTTTCTACCTTTTTCAGAATTAACACTTTTCAAATACAGTATTTTGCAATGGCAATTTTGTCATCAGACAGCCAGATTTGCCTAATAATATTTACATATTTCATGAATAATCTATCATCAACAGTCCCTTTTGGGATTTTGTGATTCAAAATTATGGACAAAATCGTAGGCAAGGAACATGGACACTACAATAGCTGTCTTTTAGTTTCACTTCTCTGTCTTGGTCTATTTCCACTAAGAAACTGCTGTAAATAAACCAAGAAACTGCTGTAAATAAATCAACAGATGCTGTTTTGACTGGTAAAAAAAGCCTAAAAGGAAGGAAAATCACATTAGCATTTCTAAAATGGATCAAGTTTTGGTTAAAGGAAAGTTTGAGAGACACAAGGCATAATAGCTTTAAAAGAACATGACCCACTTCACTGCGTTTGGGATTTTATATTCACAGCCTGTACAACACCCACAGTCTTCAGTACAATTCAAAAGCAATACAGAAATTCTGTACGGAATTTGTTCATTCTGAACTGGATGTGACTTCCTTACCAAGTTTATTTTCTAGAGCTGTGTGAGAGCAGTTACAAGGTTTGCCCTTTAGCCCCCTTGTTTCAGAAATTATTTTCCATATATTCTGAAAGCCAGACTCCCACCTTCTATCAGCTTTTAATGGTATTTAAGATACTCTGTGGTTTGTCAGGCATAGATCCTGGTCTGGCAGATGTAATACAGTAACTTTGGGAGAGATGGGAGATCTTTGTCCATCTGAAATGGTAGCTGAGGTCCAGATTACCTCAAGCTATCGCAAAGGTACTAAAGAGCTGTGTATGATCAACCAACCCATGCCATGTTGATTGCACCGATTTGATTTTCATTGACTTTAACAGAAGACCCAGATCCTCTTGATTGCCTAAAAGCTTTGGAGACTTCTGAAGAAAACACCTACAAGACAGAGAATCTTAGATTTTTAGCTACTGATTTTGATCTTAAAGGGTACTTCTACATGCAGGAAAGCTGAATTCTACCATTAATTTAAAACATAAACAAAAAAAAAACCAAACAAAAAAATCAAAAACAAAAAACAAAAACCCCAAAAACTATTAAAAAAAACTTTTTCTTATACATTTCATCAGGATTTCTCCATCCCAAAGAGGAAAAATCATGTATATTTTTGTTTTGTGACCACAAAAGTACATACAAATTAAGTGCCCTGTTCCAGGCAGAACAAGGTTAATTTTTGCAGTAGCCAGGAAGGGGCATGGCTAGGACCTGGAGGTTATTTCATACCCCCTCATGACACTACCAGGGGCAGGGGCAAGTGAAGCTCTTCCAGTGAGTTGAGGTCTCTTCCAGTTGAGTAAGCATGGTAGATGAATCAACTGGGTAAAGCCAGTTCTGAGCACTTTGCACATAAATCACTCTCCTTCTTCTTGTACCCTTCTGCTATTAATATGGCTGCTGTTAGTCTTAATTTTTCTTATGCCATGGCTGTTTCCACTAAATGGTTCTTTTCCCAGCTTGTAAGCTTCACCTTTTGTGCTTCCATTTCTCCTCTCCATCCCATCGTGGAGAATGGAGAGAAGGAAGTGGGGGGAAAGCAAGCAGCAACCTGATTTGGACAGTCTCGTTGGGACCACTGAATTGTGGAGTACCATTCCCAAACCATGACATCAAGAATGGGAAGGAAGGATTCCAGGAAGGAAGGAAGGATTCCAGGAAGGAAGGAAGGAAGGAAGGAAGGAAGGAAGGAAGGAAGGAAGGAAGGATTCCAGGAAGGATTCCAGGAAGGAAGGAAGGAAGGATTCCAGGAAGGATTCCAGGAAGGATTCCAGGAAGGATTCCAGGAAGGATTCCAGGAAGGAAGTAAGGAAGGAAGGATTCCAGGAAGGAAGGAAGGAAGGATTCCAGGAAGGAAGGAAGGATTCCAGGAAGGATTCCAGGAAGGATTCCAGGAAGGAAGGATTCCAGGAAGGAAGTAAAGAAGTAAGGATTCCAGGAAGGATTCCAGGAAGGAAGTAAAGAAGTAAGGATTCCAGGAAGGATTCCAGGAAGGAAGTAAAGAAGTAAGGATTCCAGGAAGGATTCCAGGAAGGAAGTAAAGAAGTAAGGAAGGAAGGAAGGATTCCAGGAAGGATTCCAGGAAGGATTCCAGGAAGGAAGGATTCCAGGATTCCAGGAAGGAAGTAAAGAAGTAAGGAAGGAAGGAAGGATTCCAGGAAGGATTCCAGGAAGGAAGGAAGGATTCCAGGAAGGAAGGAAGGAAAGAAGGATTCCAGGAAGGAAGTAAAGAAGTAAGGAAGGAAGGAAGGATTCCAGGAAGGAAGGAAGGAAGGATTCCAGGAAGGAAGGAAGGATTCCAGGAAGGAAGGATTCCAGGATTCCAGGAAGGAAGGAAGGAAGGATTCCAGGATTCCAGGAAGGAAGGAAGGAAGGAAAGAAGGAAGGAAGGATTCCAGGAAGGAAGGAAGGATTCCAGGAAGGAAGGATTCCAGGATTCCAGGAAGGAAGGAAGGATTCCAGGAAGGAAGGAAGGATTCCAGGAAGGATTCCAGGAAGGATTCCAGGAAGGAAGGATTCCAGGAAGGAAGGATTCCAGGATTCCAGGATTCCAGGAAGGAAGGAAGGAAGGAAGGAAGGAAGGAAGGAAGGAAGGAAGGAAGGAAGGAAGGAAACATTGATTGGTTGTACAAACTGAAAAGATAATAATGATTGCTTTGAGATACATTCCTACATTCATATCAAATCAGACCAAAATATAAAGATAGCTATCTAAGGTTACACATGTAGAAATACATGCTGGCTGATTCAGTAATGGGACACAGGACACAGGACAAGGAAATCTCATGTGATCAAAGCTGACATTGAATACAAGAGACAGTGTACTTCCTTATACCCTGATTATCATCAGTTATTACTGATTAATCAATTGACTCAAGATTGAGGTTGAAATAGTGGAGAGGTGTGGCGAGATTATCCTCCATAACATAATATACAATTTTGAATCAATCTATAAGTTTTGTACCATCACTGCCCAGGCTAAACAAGTAATTTTTCAGTATATTCTATAAGAATTTGCTTATTTAATGTGCAACTCTTTCTTGTGAAAATGGAAATTAATTCATGCAGGGAGATAATGTGTGAAGGCAGTGCTTTCTTTTTCTGCTTGGTGTCCTATATGTAATTCCTGAGTTTATATACAGAGAAAATAAGAGAGAAAAAAAAGAAAAGGTAGAAAAAGTGAGTGAAAAATAATTATTGAGGATGGGCCTATTTAAAATAACTTGGGGGAAAACTGAAATTAATTTTATCTTCAACATATTCTATAATTATTTTCTTCTTTTCTTCATGGTGTTTAAGTTTGAGTTTTCTCCCTTCTGTGAATATGAGTAACTTGTAAGTGTTAACTGTAATGGACCTGTTCTGAGGCACAAAAATTTTTGATGGCAGTTTCATACCTCACAGAACTAGATCGAATATTAAGCTCATATTTTGTGAATTTTGTTGAAATAGAACCCAAAGATAACATGCTAACTTCAATTTTTACTTGAAACACTTACTTTGCCATCAGGAGCAGAAAATACAGTGTTTCTATGGCTGAGAAAATCCCCCCCCCCGAGAAACTAGCCACACTTATGCAATTGTATAGCTTGGAATTGGAGCTCTGCAGAAATCGGAGTCCACAGGTGATCCGCAGAATGAGAGCCTGTGGCTTCTCTGTGATAGTCTGACACCCTCATTTTCAAGACTAAGAAGATACCCAAGGACCTGTGCTACTGCTTGCCTTTGCTGCTGTTAAGATAAGCAGAATTTTTAAAAGTGACAAGATTTTCAGTATTTTTACTAAGAGCTAAAAAGTTTTCTGCAGTGAAATTTATAAACATGATAGAAATACATGGGCTAGGTTACTTCATTGCCTGAAAACCTCTCATTTAGATAAATTGCAATTGTTTAATTAATGGAGTCACTAACTTTCCAAGTGAAAAGAATGTAGAAAAGCTCCTACACATTATTCTCCTTTACTTTCTCATTAGCTGCAGCACTTTCTGACAAATATTGACCTGTAATTCTTTCCCTCTGCCAGAGAATTAAATAAAATATGAACTGCACACAATATACACCATCTGTCCAATTCCACAAGCTGGTTAGTATGTTGACTCCCATTGACTTTACTTCAAGCCCACAGTGCCCACAAACAAGAAACTTTCATACATCACAGAGTATGCAAACTTTACTTGCTTTTGTATTGCATGGTTCAAATATATTTACTTTTTCTGATAGTCTTTTTTATCCTAAATTTGTTCTTTACATGTGCTCTCTAACCTGCCAAACCACCTCGCTCTCAGTCTGCTTACTCTAATCTGTTCAGAAATTCTCAATTACTGAATTTTTATTTTTTTCCAATACTTATATTTTGTTTTATCATCTTCTTAAATAATGCAGAATCTTTTTCCAGTAAACTAAATCTCATCTCATTTAATAGATATTCATCTCTCTTCTGGTCAAGATGCTGGGTTGAATTTTCCTTGGTATGATAGAATGCTACCAGCAGATAATACCTATTTGTGTTTATGTTGTCATGTAAGGCACATCAAGTATTAAAAAGAATTGTTTTTTTCTGAAGTCTTTCTTTACTTATATATACTCAATCTTTTTCATGCTTCTGTGTTTTCACTTGCCTTTATACATACTTCAGTTTATCTTTATTTAATTCATCAATAACAGAATTCAGCTTACTCCACTATCTGATACCAGTTCGATGCATTGTTTTTTCTTTTAATTTCTGATCTTGCTTTAGTCAGCTGATCTGTTTTAAGTATTCTACAAAAGCACTGTATATCAATATGTCATATTTACCCTTTCGACACTGGTTTATGCAATATGTACAGCATATGTTTTATAAAATATATAAATTAGTTGCTTCCCTTAACAGATTGGAATAGACAGAGATCTTTTGCCATCTCTAATTTTCTTTAAAACCTTGTGGATCTCTCTTCTCTCCTCTGGAATTCCTTTCTCTTCTTCCTTTCAAATCTATCTTTATCTGTGCATCTTCAGATTAAGATATCTACATACAGACATGTATATGTCAATATCCAGGTGTCAGCCATGTGTCTAAGGTTCCTGTGCAGTCAAGATACAGTCAATAGAGTAAATGGAGCCTAAAGAGTTTTCCCTCGGGTGAACACCTGAAGCGGGTCAACTGAAATGCTTTCTAGGCTTCACTGGCTGACTTTCTAAGGTCTTCATTTGTTTATAGCTGAATTTTTAGCATCTGGCTCACATAGAGATATATAAATCCAGGCGTCAGCATGAAGCTGTACTGAAGGTTATGGTCTCAGTCCAGTTCCTCCATCATCTTCTGCAGAGTGGTTGAATCCTTTGTCATGTCTCACAGCTGGATGGAATTTATTCAGAAGTCTTCAGTCCTATTAATTGGCAGGAGTTACCTAGTTTCAAACAACTGAATTGGACTTTCTATGACGTTATGCAAAAGAGAATCCACACCTATTTAGCTCCTAAGCACCCACCTTTATTCTCGAAATGAATCATCTCTATGACTCTTCCCACTACTTCCTTCTTTATTTTGCCAAGATCAGAAAGAAACTGGAGAATAATTAGCAATATCAAGTGCCTCTGAATTCAAGAACGTCACTTTCTCTGTTGAAAAATTCCATGTTCAGAAAGCGATCCAGGTTTCCAGAACAGCACCACGTTTTGAGATTCTTAACACAAGAATGTACAGAGAAAAGAGAAATTAGAAAACCTATTTTTGCTCTTGTGGTAAGAAAATTTTCCTTTTTAAGTTTTATTCTGTACAGTTTTCAGTACTATCTATATGCTTGAATCAGATGATCTAGAAATAAAGCAATAGCAACCAATTGAGCTTTTCTCGCTGTCCCTCTCTCTCTCTCTTTCCCTCTTTTTCTCTCCCTTCCCCCCTCTCTTTTCTGTTCTTTCTATATCTCCACCTCACAGTCTTTGTTGAATAAAATCTGCTTTATTGACTTTGGCATATAGTCTTTTTTGCACCTTAATTTAGCCACAAGCCTCTCTCATTAATCGTATTTGAACAATCTCAAACAGAATTTTAGTCGAGTCAGGAGATCCTCTATTCCTGATTTCTAAACTTGTTTAGTCCAGTGGATTGTCCCACACTCAGAACACAGCAAACGCAGTGACAGATCATGTCTGCACCTCCAAGAACAATGTGTAATTATTGTTACACTTTTGTTAAGAAGTATTAGTATAGACTGCAGCTAATAAAAGATGTGTTTAAGATTCAGATTATTAAAACTTACATGTTTAATTCTCAATCTTAAAATTAGAATTTGGAATCATAAAGAGCTGTGTAGAGAGTGAGTGGGCAATCTTGATACTTTTACAAGAAAATTACTCAAACAGGTACTATGTTAAATCGTAGAAGATTAATGCACTCCTCAAAAATGATGCTTCTGTAAGGGAGTGCCTTCAGGTGGAAAGAGTGTGGGGATGCTTTAAGGTTTCTGAAAGTAGTGACTGTGATATAATACTGCAAGATGAAGGTATGGTGTTATGGCAACAGTGTGTGAAGACAAGTGTGTAACATGAAGGTGGAGGGCATGGGGTTTTACTGCTTTATGGACATGGGGTGCACTACCTGGTATACGAGCCTTCCAAGTAGTACCCAGTGGGAAGCCTAAGGAGTATACAGGGTTTTATGCATTCCCATGTAACAGGGAAGTTCCTTCCATATTCCATTGAGAATTATTCCCCTCCCACACCTATCTTTTCCTAATATCTAAGAAAAATTCTTCAGCTTTTTGCATGTCAGCGGTGCTATATTTACACTCAATAGCTAGCTGTAGATGGACTATAATCTTCTTTCTCAGGATCATTTGAGGAACTTTTCATAATTCTGTGTTGTCCATGTGTTTTAATTTGATATGCTGTGTTTTCAGAGCACCTTTCTGAAAACAAGTAATGAGCCATCAAATCAAATAAAGTTCTTTTTCAATATTCTCCATGTTAGCAAGATTAGACTAATGAGTTGATGTCCTATGCTGAAATGTCTAAAACAATTCTTTAAAATGTTGTGTTCTTCAATCCATACAAGGATTTTGCTCCTGATCCTAAAAAATACTTTTACCTGTATCTTGACTGATATTTAAATCATTCAGATTGAACATTCACTGTTAAACTCATTAGCTAACATACCATCTCTCATCCCCTTCTTATACTTATTTTTGAAATGTTTATAGCATATTTGAAAAGTTCTCCAGATTATTTTATTTTGTTAAGAGTGTCTGAAATATAGCAGACATTCACAAATACTAGCCTAAAGGAATGAAACTTCTTCTAGTTAATATGTCCTATTTCCAGACTTGAATATTTTGTATAGAAATAAATTATCAAGAGTTTTTTTTAAGAACTCTATTTAGCAAGTATTTTCACTCCACAAAAATAAGATAACAGCATTGCTGAGAAAAAGTGGTTGAACAGAGCAAAAAAAAATTAAAATTTAGCTATTATAAGGGAATTATTAATGGAAATGAAAATATTTATGTCCCTCATTAACGAAAGATTGAAGAAGTGGTGGACTAATAGTAAATGCTTATTAATGTCTCTGTATGTTGCTCATTTCAAGAGATCTAAGAAACCTTGGTCTACAAAATAGTTAATATGGTAGTAAAGCACCTTATCTAGCATTCTAAAGTGGAGTGGAATACTTGAATTTCACACAGCAGTTTATCCATCTGTGTTGTGCTATTCTAATACCCACCCGAATTAACCACAATAGTTCTCTGATTGTAGAATCATAAAATGGTCTGGTTTGGAAGGGATCTTAAAGATCATTTAGTTCCAACCCCCCTTGCCCTGGCACAGGCAGGGCTGCCACCTACTAGATAAGACTGCTCAAAGCCCCATCCAACCTGGCCTTGAACACTTCTAGGGATGTTCCCTGGTATAAATGAACGCATCCACCACTTCTCTGGGAAGCCTGTTCAAGAGAATCACCACCCTCACAGTAAAGAATTTCTTCCTAATACTTAATCTAAACCTGCCTTCTTTCAGGGTAAAGCCTTCACCCCTTTTTATATAATCCTTATCAGAAATAACATAACAAGGATGATGAACTTATTTACTTACACTAATCTCCTCATTGTATATGAATTTATTAAATACAAACATAAATCAATATAAATTTGCCAGCAGCCTACCATTGAAATATATATTTAAGCATTTTTCTCAAGAAATAAAGTTAACAATTTCTTTTGGTACCATTATTACAACTTTTGAGGGAGTATAATTATAAAAACATTCAGTTGTTTACATAATTTATGGAAAATAATTTAATTCTGGGGACTGTATTGCCAAACATGTCTATAGATCAAGCTAATTAAGAGTTTATATACATGTTGTAAGTTGCTTTCCACAAAACATTTCCTTTAACTCCTGGAACATGTGTGTTGTGTAGAAATTCTGTTACTAGCTAGTGCCATACTTCTGACAAATCAATGATGTCACAAGCAGACAAATTCTTCTAAAATGTGTGATAGAAAATAAAGCACTGATCTTCAGAGGTTTTACCTTAGTTTCTTGAATTTAGCAATTATTTTCTACCTTTTAATATCTACCTTTCTTCTCGGCAAATATGTATTAAGAATTCTACCTAGTCTGTCTGAATGATTGAGTCTCAATTTATGGAGTAAAAATAACCATAACTTGTAAACTCTCTGACTACTTGAAACTGAGCCCAAATGTAACACTGGTCCTCAAAAATCATATTACTTGCTTCCAAAAAAACCAAGAGAACAGGTCTAATTCTGTCCTCCTATATGTCACATGAATTTCCCATCATTCTCAATGCCATTTTTCAAGGAAAGCAAAGCTGCAGTTTTGTTTTCTACTTCCTCTTTTGAATTCCCCAATACTTAAATTCACATCTTATATCTGTTGATGTCAAGATTTTTTCTCTCTCTAGGTAATCTGCAAATGAAGATAACTTAGGAGAAATAACAATTAAACTCTATGCCTGTTTATCTACCACTGATCCAAAAACCTTACCAGATCACAGGAAGAGTAATACTATAATCTCAGAGTTTTTCTTTCATTTATTTTTTTCAAACACCTTCTGTAGTACTATCATTACAAGTCATCCATTGCCACAATGTTGCATAAATCCCTTCAAGCATCAAATCTGTTTCTTCCTAGCTATTTAAAACAAAATATACTACACTAATATTGTGATAGACAGTCTTTGCAGAGATAGAAATAACTGCACTGGAATAGGAAATAAAGCACTAAAAACATTACATTTTTTTTAATACTGCACTCCTCCAGCTATTTAGCTTTCTGCATTGATTAGCACCAAGTAGAGCCTTTCACACCCATTTAGAGAACCCTTTCCTTCCTCTCCTCAATGTAACTCTTTAACAAAGCAAAATGACAATATATTTTCCTTGATCCCATTGACAAAGTTAAAAGTAAAATTAAGAATTGAATTGCTAATATGAAAGATGAAATGGGGAGACCATTCCTAAACTCTTTTAAGGTAGGCTTTTATCTTCTTCTATCCCTGCCTTCATAGTAGAGAAATGCTTTCATTCTTACCAAAGAAAAGGAGTAAAATATTGCCTATATTTTACATTTTTAGAGCTTTTTGTTTGTGTATTAGTTTGAAGCATGGGAATTTGGGATGGAGTTGCTCAGCTGTGTATCAGAAAGTTAGTGTCAGGACTATGCTATTAATGAATTTGGTTAATGTAGGAAATTTTATTCAGATCATTCAACATATGAAGACTTTCTAAAAGTAATGCGCTTCTATTTTTACTGAAAATAACCTGAATCAACTCCCTTAAAATGAATATGAGACTATGACACACAATTGCATGTGTACTAAAGTATAAAACTCTCAAAGGAATCCCAGACAATAATCTGAAAGAAGTTCTAATGACAGATTATTTCTGACAGCAGTTAGCAAAAATGCCACAAATCTCATTTATGATGGGAACATGCTATGTAATAGAAAAGTTACCCATGGCCCTCCAGTAGTAGGTGTCACAATATGTATCTAATATTGTAAGAGGCTTGAGCAGATTTTGCCACCACAGCAGCTGAGCACCACATCAATATTTTAAACATCAGATAATTGAGATTCTTCCAAACACCAAATTGTTTAACTGAAAAATGTTCAATACAGAGAATCTGACTTAAATGTATTGCTGGATTATACAGATGGAGTTACAGCACCCTTTTAGCACCCAACATAAAGTATCACTGAAGTGAAAGACTTAATATGCATTTGTGTCTTGATGGTTTAGATCATTTAAAGAATGTAATACACTGGTCTATGATGCATATCTGGTCTAGTTCTCACCTGACCTATCATTAGGAATAAGTAATATCTAAACATGTAACTTTGACACCAAGCTGTGGTGTTACACTTAGTATGTCTGAGGATGGAAGACTCCTCAGTTAGTGGAACAATTGCATATGGACTGAACAAATCCTTTTGGTACATTTCATTGCTGGAAGGGCAAGACTACTGTCATTAGAAATGCTTAGGATTTAGCAAAATGTATTCCAGCAGCTCTGCTAGCTGTCTGAATTTGAAGGAGATTGAAAAGTATATAATGAACATCCCCAAATGATGCTGAGTTAACACTGATAGGAATCTAGATTAATTTCTTGTTTTCTTATTGATAGTTAGGAGAAAAGAAATTGTGTGTTATATCTTAAATGGAGATTCATGTCTTGTCAATAAATAGTATGTTCAAGACCTTCAGTTTATGTACTTATTTGGCCAGCTCTGAGCCGGCTATAATTTCAAAGATTTGCAGCTGTATTAGTACGTAACAGAGCCAAAGTTTATAATAGACATACCACAGATGGCAAGGCAGGCAGAACAAACGTGGATCATATCCATATGATGGCTATAGGAACTTTCACCACCACTGCTATGTGTCCTTCATACTCATTTCTCTTCTAGGTACAGATGATGTTTTTTCCTATTTCTAAATGATGTATAAACAAGAATGTATCCATAACAGTATAACATGCCACAAGAGTTATAAATTGGATTTTTCCAGGAATTACTTATCAGGGAATACAAGAATTTGCATAATCTAACTGGAGTGTGAATATTCTAGAGTGCTATGAGAGGAACATGAGATTTAGGATGAAAAGATACTTTCATGTAGGTTTACTAATGGTCTTTTTGTTACTTTCTTTTGCAAAAATGCCAGCTTGCACATTCAAATACCTGACTCATGTTCTTCAGAAATTAATTTCAGTAGTAGACATGATATTCTGTTCTTCACGGCAGATGAAAAATTGTAGCCATACTTAAAGATTTTTTTTTCTGGAAACCAAGATTTTCCATTACTTATAACTGTCAATCCTTTCTTTATTCTTTTGCAAAAAGATTCTTTAAATCTTGTAAGTAGTAACACTATGATAATATTCTGTATAGTATTAGTCATTAAAGGGCATCTTTCAAGAATAATCAAGGAGATAGAGAGGATATGACAAAAGCTTATGGCTGGACACTTAAGAGCTTCTTGCTTTCTAAATTGCTGGTAGCTACCTGAATATTTCCTATTAACATAGGATCTGCTGAGATCTCTCTTTGGATATTTAAAACACATTTTTGTATGCATTCTTTCCTCTCTTTACAGTCACATATCACCTCATCCATGAGTAACATTAATCAGTCTATTCAGGCTTAAAAGTAATTTCTTTTGAAGTTCAGCATGCTGGTCTGAAGGAAAGTATTACGGTTTTCCTTTATGTATACAAACAATGGTGAAGCAAGATATCCACTACAGATAAAAATAGTCCATTAATAATGGTAATACAGAGCACTTATATAAGGTCTACTATCTGCAAAGCAATTTACAAACAATATCCAATTAATCTTCTCTAGTTACTCAGTGTAATTCATTCATTACCTAATAGATCCCAAATCTTTAATGCAATAGCAAAGTTTCTAACCATATGTCAGAGGCTACCTTTTGCAGCTGAAATTCTCATTTCACTGACAGTTACTCTGTCTCAGCAGAAACACGTTAGGACAATTGCTTGGACCAGGCTGCGTAAAGCTTTACTCTCAGAGATTTCAACTCCTGGAGCAACAGGTGCATGATCTGACAGATAGTAGCTCTTATCATAACAGCTAAATTGATAATTACAAAAGGGAAACTCCAGAGTGAAACTTAGGGGTACCTCAAGGGAAAAAAAAATACTTTTAAAAGCATAATTCTACAGTATTTTTTAAAATCCCTATAAAATGTTATGAAGGGTGGATTTTTCCTATGAGTTAGCACCAGAAGATTTTTTTTTTAAATCAGTGGAATCCTGATTTTAAAAGCTACTTCCATGTTACAATGATTCCATGGTATCTTCTGCTTTATTATCTGGCCTGACCAGTTTTATAATGAACATGCTCTAAAGCAAGCCAAGGGTAAATAGCATCAGAAAAGCTAATCTTAGTAAATTCTGAGACCTTTACATCAGTCTTCTGTTCTTCAGAGCAGGAGGTGTTTTCCAGCATTGTCTTCTTATCAGAAGTTCAGAATGTGGAGTGACGTCTTCACTTCCTAATTTTAACCTTCTGAGCAGGGAGTTGTTTTCCAACAACTTGTTTATTCTTGGAGAAAAATAGATGGTATGAGTAGCTAGCCAGGATCCAGTTGCCTGAAGTCCATGCAGATGCCATCTATTCTGTCTGCCTCTCCAAGGCCAAAGGACAGTCTGAGAATCTTCCACATCTCCTTAGAGCAGCAGATGGAGCCCATACCTCCTCAGCCTTTAGATGGCATTTCTTATTGTTTGGGGAAGTGAATGCCTTCTATCCTGTCCCTGTGGTTTGTACATCTGGTGAAACACTTTAGCACCCAAGAGACAGAGGAATTCCTGCTTGGGTGCACAAGTGCTCACAGTCTTGATACTCTAAGTTTCATAAACATTTTCAGAAACTTCAGAAAAAGTAGCTGATCTCCTTATTATGCATTGATCACAGGTGCATATGCATCAACTTAATTTTCATTTAAAAAAAATATTTCTCTAATATTTGGACAACAACTTTACCTCTTTGCCTGTGAAATATTTTCTTTTTATTATTATTTATTTATTACTGCAAAGAACTGTTTTGATTCCACAAGTAAGTATAATTCAATTAATTTTCCAAGTTGGGGCAACACATGTTATCTCATAATACAGTGCCCCCCCCCCCCCCCCCCATGGAGCAAGATCATATTTTATTCTATTGCACAATTCTTTACAATGATTTTAGCCCCCTTAACCCTCTTGTCAATGCATTCTCTCAGTGGTGAAGAAAACAAATCCAACTCAAAGGCTTCTTCATTTTTCCTGCAGTTATTCCTTTAGCTGGAGCTTTATATAGGAAGAGGGCTATGTATTCCTTAACTGCATTCCATAGTTCATACTCATTACCACGTGAAGTCAGCCTTGGCATCTCAGAATAGTTGGCATTCTTTGTACAGATCAACAAACCATTTAAAATTGAGCAGCTAGCAGCTGAAAGGTCATGTCTCATTGTATTCAGTAATTTAGGACTGAGAGTGTGGAAAAAAAACTCTCAGAAGCTGTGTTCCACTCTTCTATTAATCTGTATCCCTCAGCAAAAAATTGTAGGCTCTCATACCTTGTTGTCATAAATAAATTTTCTGATGTCCAAAGGACATATTCTTAAATGGAAATCCAAATCACTCTATATCCTAAGGAAGAAAAATAATTCAGAATTATTTGTGTGTCATTAAGGATCTTTTTATCAAAAGAAAGGTATGAATATATTCTGCTAATTTTCACTATTCATAGTAACAAAGTAAATACTAAAATAAAAATAAACAAATCGCCTCTATACCTTATGGATTTTCCATTAACCTGTCCCCTACTTTGTTAGCAGATTGCCTTACATTTGCATCTTCTTGTGATCTATTCAATGGGTTGTTTCATGTATCATTTTGATAACAGTTTCTAATAAACTTACTATCAGATGCTTTTACTTAGTAGATTTTAAAAACAAAACAAAAGAAAAAAACAAACAAACAAACAAACAAAAAAAAAAGCCAGAAAGAAATTTGCTTTGAATTTGATATTTCACTATTCCTGAGGACCAAATTTCATACTGATTTCATTTTTATATGCATTTTAAAATAGGTTCTCATTTATAAAATCTCATTGAGATGCAATCCAATACCATTAATACAATAACATAGTTATTACTGGTATCCAGGAGCCCATTCCTTAAAACCTGATGGCTTACTCACATAGGAAACATTTTTGACCACTGAATTCTGTAGCTTTGAGTAAGCAGTTCATCTATGTTGAATTTAATTTGCCTACATCCCTTGAAGTTCCTAATAGAAATGATGTCTTTTAAAAAATATTGAAAAGTGTTCTGTTAAATACTAACTTCAGTCTTGGCTCAGTATAGTCTTCCATCTCTATTTTCAGTTAATGTTGCATTTTATCTCTACTCTCATCATGTCTCTCACTTCCCTTTGAATGGTATAGGCATAGATTTTCCCAAACTCACTGCAAGAGCACTATAGAATATCAGTCTGTTCTATACATTCTAAAATTTGTGGAAGTTGCTGTGAAAGGAACAGCATTCCATAGAGAATGATAGCTACTGGATAGTAGTTCAAAGGCAGCTTTTGCAGTTCTGTGCCTAACTCACATTCCTTATGAAGCATCACACAGGTTTTCTAACAGGCACCAGCAAAAGGGGACTTCAGTTCAGTCACCTGCACAAAGACAACTCATAACCTTTTGGAATGTTCCAGGTATTTCAGACATGCATGTGGGATGGAAGGTAAAGTATAAGACTTACAGGAGATCTATGCTTTTCAGAGCAATGACTTGAATCCAGGATAAATAGGCTAAGGTCTCAAAAAACATCCAATTCCAGATGCCTGTGTTTGGTGTCTGAACTGGGCCTAGATCTCCATGAAACAGTGGACATTAAAGACACATTCATATTTCAGTCTCAAATAATTTTCTATCTTTAGCAATTTTTCATGAGATAGTACAGAGCTGCAGACTCCCTCCCCCTCAAAAGCAAATGAGAGCTGGTTTTATTCAGAGAAAAATACGGTGCCTAAGGTGCCTATCTAGCCAAAGACTATTTTCTCTTCCATACAGTGTAGTGATACTTACCACAGAGTTGGTGTATAACCTGATTTACCAAACCATGTTGTAGAAAATAAATATATTTGATAGTTTTTTTGATTACTTTGTTGCTTACACTTTTGCACACTCAAACCTCTGCTTTGGTCAAGAAAATAAGCTAGATCAGACCAATATTATGTCTCCCTTTGTTCACTCTAAGACCCTCTTAGGCCTTTTAATCATTATGTTGCTCTTGGTTTCTGCTTTGTCATGTGCTGTGTTCCTCTACCATCATTTATACCCTGGAGGGCTTATTGATTTATGTAGTCTTATAATTAGAATATAGTTTACAGTCTACAGGTTAACCTTTACTCTTTATATAGTCTGTATGAACAAAATTAGAAGCTGGACTGACTGTATACTATCCTGGATATTATTTAAATTGATGACACTTACAGTAAAAGTGCAATTTATAAATGTTTTAATCTGTATATCCTGTTACATTATTTCTAAATTTGAATGCCTAAAAATATTTAAGATCCTTGTTTTCATTGCTGTTTTTTCACCCATCTGAATCCAATGTCACACTGCCTTTGAAACTAGCAAATATACATGTCTACAATTGACTGACATGTTTACCTCCTGAATTTCAGAGCTTCATATTTATAACAATG
Source organism: Cinclus cinclus (assembly GCF_963662255.1). Classification (NCBI taxonomy): domain Eukaryota; kingdom Metazoa; phylum Chordata; class Aves; order Passeriformes; family Cinclidae; genus Cinclus; species Cinclus cinclus. Next base: position 66,862,552 of record NC_085047.1, read on the forward strand.
CTTTATGGTAATACTCTTTTACCTAGTGAAATAATTTCCCCTTCCCTTCCCTTCCCTTCCCTTCCCTTCCCTTCCCTTCCCTTCCCTTCCCTTCCCTTCCCTTCCCTTCCCTTCCCTTCCCTTCCCTTCCCTTCCCTTCCCTTCCCTTCCCTTCCCTTCCCTTCCCTTCCCTTCCCTTCCCTTCCCTTCCCTTCCCTTCCCTTCCCTTCCCTTCCCTTCCCTTCCCTTCCCTTCCCTTCCCCAGGTAATACCACACAGGACACAGAATCATTTTGAAAGAAAATATCAGATATTGTGATTAAGCCAAAGCATGCAACTTTCAAGTTAAAAAGCTGGCCTTGCATAATGAAGAATTGCCCTTATACCTTCACTAACACAAAACCAACTTGTAAGGTCCTCAAGTATTTTTCAAGAACTATTTTTTTTTTCATCATGTGCAAGACAATGCATATGCTTATTCCCAGAATAATATTATGAGCAACCTTTACAAAACAGATCACCTTCTGTGATGTTGATGCCATATTTTGCAAAGCTCAACTACTGCATTTTGACCAGCTCTTACTTAAAATAAAATTTGTGTCACCAGGGGCATTCTTCAACTAGTTTTACTTTCCAGTTCCCAGCAGTGTTCTCTCATTTTACAGCTTCTCAAATACAAACATATTAGCCACTTTATTGTTGCTGGGAGTTTGACTTGAAGCTTAAGATACATTTCCAGCTGGAAGTTTAATAGATTTTCAGGTCTCTAAAAATATTTCTGACACTTACATGCAATGGATGAGAATGGCTTTAATGACACTTGTAGGAATTTCTGACTTGGGATTCCACAGAGCTCAGTCACTAAAACAATAAAGAGTTTTCAAAAGCTGTAAAAAACTCTGTCAGTTTCAGTCATTCTGGAGCCTTATCAAAATAATGGAGAAATCTCTCAAAGCATTTTATGATGATTCCATGTATCATATTCATTTAATATTTTTACTAAGAGGAAAAAAAAGAGGTTTCCTTGTTCTGTTTTTCATTAGTTTAATATTTTAATGAGGCTGTTCTATCAAAATAGACGAAATATTTCAGAGTTCATCAAAATTATTAATATGCTTCTTCAAAAAGGGGATTTTTTAAAAAAATTGAATTGCAAAAATAAAATAATACAGTGGCACCTTAGACATAAAGTGCTGTCAAACAAAAAAAACCCACCCCCATCCTTGGTTGAAAACATCCTTTAAAGTATCTCAACATTTGGCAGTTTCCTTGTTTCTTTCTCCTTTAATATTTTCAACATTTTCTTTCCATGTTGCTGTATGTGGTCAAGTATTGAGGCCAAAAGTGTCTTCCCCTTTAAGTCAAAGACAGAATCACTTTGCCAATTTAGAAATGAGATATTTGAAATCTCAGATCCATTTCACAGGAGCTTTTTCAGTAAAAACACATTCAAATTGTAACATGAAATTACTTAAACACTCTGAAATGCTTTAAAAGTGTAGCATTAAAGCATATCTTAATAAAATACATAGGGTAAGTGAATCAAGGAACCACTGTGTCCTGATCTTTGTGTTTTCATTGTGTTGCAGTGTGGTTCAGAGATGGATCTCATAATTGTGAAAGAGATTGTATACATTGAGAGAATAACCCAGCATATGAGCTAAAGTTATAACATGATAAGATTAGTTGGCATTCACCAATGTGACAATGTATTTTTAATTGAACTCATAGATTAGGAAATGTGATTTGTTTGGCTTTATGTACCTCTTGACAGAATCTGGCTGTACCTGAAAGATATAATTGTTTTTGTTAGTCTCTCTTTTTCATGCCTGACATAATTTTCAATCAGAAGAAGAATAAGGCTAAAATATAGTAAGTCTTTTTACAGTAAAATGCATACTTAGGGACACCTTTTTTCAATTCTTAAGACAATATAGATAAAATATGTGTAGTGCACATAACAATGATGAACACCTATATGCATTAACACATAATTAACTGCAGCACTACAATGCTTCACATGTATTGTATCTTTGTAGCATATAACTGTATATATGCATCAGTATAAAATATGTATGTGCTGTAGTAATACACAGGAAAAAAAAACAAAGCTGTGTGGTCTTCTGGAATTATTCTGATGATAAGTGTTGAAAATCATATTCTTGCTGATAGTCATTTCTTCACAAAAAAAAACAAAGGTGCAGAAGGCAAACTCAGTAATTTCATCTAACAATATCATAACAAGCTATCACCTTTCATGTATCTGCTGCTGAAAATGGAATAGATTAATGAAAGATTATCCAGGATGCTTTGAGAAGAAGCTGTTCTACAAAATATGGCCAAGAATCTTCTGGAATTCTGTTGCAGGGAAAAAAAACCCTTGCATTGCATAAGGTTCAGGGAATTCAAAATTGTGTGCATGCACTGTACTCACAAAAAAAAAAAAAGTTATATAAAATACCTGTTTATATATGTATTGCAAATCTGAAATGTATATTATTAATTCTCAGCTCTGTTGCCAATAGAAACTGTCCCTTACACCTATTTAAAACTGAAGTACACAGTTATTAACAGAAACAGTCTATAGTAAGAATGCAACTCAAAACTGATTTGTGTGCAAACAGAGAGTTGTTTTTCCTCAAAAGTACATTCTTAAATAAGAGAGAGTTCGAAATAAAAGGCAAACTACACCTTGAAGTGAAAGAACAGGAGCAGATGTCCTTTAGCTGTGTGTTTTATTGATTTATAAACACTCAGTCAGGCTACCTCATCTCTGCAGAGTAATTTAGATATGGGAAAATATCTGTGAAATATATTGATTGCGTTATTGATTGAAAAGCCAATTGCTGTTGCACTCCTGTTTTACCATTTAAGTCCTGACACATTTTGACATATGAGCCAGCTGCGACTACTGCCTCGATACTGCAATGAGATAATGTGAAAGCTGTCATAACCACTTCTGTGTCAACCACAAGGATTTACAGTGCACTAGTGCTGCTATTTAGCTTGTTCCTTAACCACCTGAATAATTAAGGTTTGTTAAAGCTTTTGCTGTTGCACATTTGGTTTATATATGTGCTGTTTTTATGTTTCCTTTCACACTGGATTGATACATCATGAACAAAAGAAATGTAGAAACCAGACTCTTATTATTCAAAGCTTATACACGTGGGGATGATTGTTTCTGCTCAAATATTTCTTTCCACTCCGTGAGGAATTTGGATTTTACAACATTTCGCAGGGGAATTCTCACTTGTTTCCAGATCAGTTTACACTCAGCAGCAATAAATCAAGGGAGGACAGGAAAAAAATCCTCTACAGCCTATTAACAACTCTGTCATTTATTTTGAAATCTTAAACTGTGGAAAATACAATGAAAGCACAAACATACAGCAACTTATTTGGTATTTTTCATATTTTAAAAGAACTTTTATGTTTATTTATCCATCACTGAAATTTAAATGGTACCAAAAAGATTTTTTGAGCCCAGATACAAAATACAAGCCTTCTCATAAAACGCATCCTTGAAGAACAAAAGGAAATTTTCCTTTACTAGCTCCACATTTTATCATGGCAAGAGAGCTATACAGTTTTATCACCTTCTTTCCTACTCTTATTTGTGAAATAAGAAGGCATTTTCATAGTAGCTTTAACTCATTTTTTTTTACTATAATCAATACAGACTTTTATTTTTCCTAAGAAGGCTGATTATATTGTTAGACTCATAGAATGAGAACATCCTGAGTTGGAAGGGCCCCATGAAAATCATCAAAGTCCAACTCCAGTTCATTCGTGCCATCTTGTTCATTTTCAGTTGTTTATTTCATGATCTTTTGACCAGATCCAGACCTCCAGGTCCAATCCATGTGGGACTTCTGTGCCCTGGAAGAATGGCATTGATTTAAATGCATTCTGCACATGCTGTAGGTTGTACTTGTCTACGTCTGACAACAGTACTGGACTCCTGCTTGCATATTTTTCATCATGATACTTGTATTTCTGCCCAAGGTACCAGATGAAGAATTCTCTGGACCTTCTATTTGGAGGGACCGCTTGAGAGAGGAATGTTAATGGTTAATGACTCAAAACAATCTGCCATTCGAAATGTGGAGGATGCTTTGCTAACAGTGTTCAAGGCACAGCCCAGGTGCAGAGAGGGTATGCACATTTTTTGGTGACAAGCTGGGTTTTGAGCTAGCTAAGGGAAGAGGCCAACAAGAATCAGATCCTCTAAGATGGTACATTGCTTTTTTTTTTTTTAATCATGCCAGTGTCCTCTTATACAGAAATGGCTCAGGTGTAAAACTCTCCCACTCCCCAGGGAAGTACCAGAGCATTCACACATGGATAGGCCCAAGGGTTTTCATCCCCTTTGATGAGACATAACTGTCTCAATCATGCTGAGGTGAGAGGCAGCTGTCATGTCTTAGAAGGGGTCATAAACCATCAAAGATCCCCAAAATGCCCCCAGACTCATTTCTGGGGCCTTCCACAAGAGACTGCACATGATCCACAGTGCTGCAACAGACAGTGTAAAATTTCCTGCTAAGGGAAGGCATGTGTGCATTCCCACCTGACCCTGAGTATATATTAAGCCACCAAAATTTGTGTTTCCCAGGCTTCTTCCACCCTTTCACAGATCAAGAAGGACCAAGTGATGCCAAGACCACTTGGACCAGCTGTTATAGAAATTGCAACAATCAAAATCCAGGGACGGTGATAACTTGATACTCCTATAATTTCTTTTTCTTTCTAGGATTTATACATTTTCTTAAGTGATAAAAGTGTTATTTTAATACTTTTATATTATCATACTTCTACAGATAATAACCAAAACAGCTACATTCCTCCTTTCCATTGCATCATTTTATTTTTCTTTAATAAACCCTACACACACACACACACACACACACACACATATAAAACACTGGTCATTCATTGTCATTCTTTCATTTCACTCTAAGCTGCCTGAGTGTTCCTACTACCAAGAATCTCAGTTATCCTCATCTTCAGGACCAGGTCATAAACCTCCTTCCCTCCTCTTTCTGCATGAAGTGTATTTCTTAGTATTTGAAAATGAAGTATAACCGATATTTCAATGCATACTTTGTCTTCTTTAAATGAAATGCGAAATGCACGCTACATTTGCTTATTTCATTTAAATAATGAGATGAAAATTATTTACAGCACCAGAATTGTATTGATTAGTTAGCAGGTGGAAATAGCACTTGAGACAGCAAAGCAAGTTTCTCTAGCTTTCCTTAGGAATTAGTCTTGATTATTGGATTATGTGATGACTGCCCATATATTTCATACTGGAGAACACAAACATTAAAAAATTATTTATAAAAATTATTTCAAAAAATTGTGTGAGTTCAAACAATATTCAGAAGCATTGTTTGGGTTTTTGAAATTAAATACTGATAATTATCATGTGGGAACAAAATAGAATATATATGCTAGCAATAGTTAAATTTTCAGTCTCTGCAATTTGGGTTTTTAAATTAAATACTGATAATTATCATGTGGGAACAAAATAGAATATATATGCTAGCAATAGTTAAATTTTCAGTCTCTGCAATTTGAGTTTATAATTTAAAAAGTAATTCTAGCTTAGAATTCTACTTGGTGAAAATAGGAACACTAAGAAATATATTGTGTTTCTCTTCCTTTGTTTTTAAATGTTATGAAAGCAGTAACTCCATATAAAGGAAGAGTTATGAATATTCTCTGCTAGATTCACTGTTCCCCCTTTCTGCTCTTTTCCTTGGTGTTTTATTGCTGAGCATCATGCTATATGGTCTGGAATATCTCTTTGGTCAGCTGGGGTCTGATCTCTTACCTCCATCTTCTCCAAATCTTTTGCATCCCCAATCTCTTTCCTTTGGGTGAACCTTGAGGAGAGAGAATGCCTTGATTATGTGCAAGCTTTGTTCAGCAGCTGCCAAAACATTTGTGTGATCAACAGTTTTAGCCACAAATTCAAAGCACAGCACCATCCTGGCTGCTATGAAGAAAGTCTATCCTTGCCAGACACTGCACATCCAATAATATTCTTTTCCATGTGCCAGCTGAAAAGACATATTAGGATTTCTCTTCTAATGCAATAAGGGAAAGGGAAGAAAGATACAACATGTGTAAGATGAATTTCTGAGATCACAGTAGTTTAGTTGTCAAGTAAAACAGGAAGCCTTGGAGGAAGTTTTACTGGAATCAATTGTAACGTAATTAAGCCATGAGTGCTGTAGGACTGCTTGGAGCCAAATGAATAACTAGGATCCCAAACGTTGCCAGGTTAGTGAAAGGGTTAAGTCATTGTAAATCATATTAGCTAATATGGAACAGAAAAGAAGATATTGTGCTTCATTGCAACTTTCTGCTCAAAAGACCAGTCTCAGTGTGCTAGAGCTTCAAGCAGCATTAGTTCCTTCTTCCCGCTGTTAATGCAGGAATTTCTTCATGAGAGTCACCTCCAGAAAGCAAATCAGAGCTTATGTGGACTGAGCCATCTTTCTGGAGGTTACTTTTCCATTTTCTATTTATCCTTTGAGCAATATAAACAATCTAGTCTAGCGCCTTTCCTGTGTTATGCTCTTAATTTAGGTGGGCACACATGTCCACAACTGCTAGATCCTTTTGTCACTGAGAATTGGATGAAGAACACTGAGAATAAGACAACTCTCCTGACAAGCTGAATTCATGTATGAGCAAGGAATCAACTGTACTTCAGAGGTATGTTTCTAAGGCACAGAACCTCTTGGGATGACACAATCTATACACTATTTCTTGCTGAGGGCTGTGCCTAGAGGCACAATCAAGTCCTGAGGGACCGAATATAATCTAAATTACAACAACCATATTGTGGCCTAACCCCCAAGACCTTTACAACAACTCTACACCTTTCAATGGATTAGATTATGAAAAAAAATCAATATTTTAGATAAAAATATTTTATTTGTATAACAGCAAAGATATGTTACTTTTTGCCATTGCGGAATTATTGGTTGAGTGACATTTTGTATTTTTTCTTTTTTAAAGTCTGGAATACTGTAAAACATGCCTATTCCTTCATGCAAGACAACCTTTATACTACTTTCAGGGGAGCTAAACTGACAAACGCAGGATTTCTGGGAATATACACATCCATAACCCTGTAGCAAATAATATAGGGTACTAAAATAATTAAGAATATGTATGCCAAAATAATATAGGCATACAATATCATTTTTTTCAGATATCTTAAAGAATAGAAGTGTAGGATGAAATACTACTTCCTATGTGCCTTTTAGAGTTTGTACACAGAAAAACAGAGATGTACGTGTTTGGACAAGTATGGGACCACCTCGAAGACATACTATGGCATTTTATTTTTGATAAACAATAAACTTCTCCTGTGAGCAGCCATAAAAAGTGAGCATTCTTACTTTTCACAACTTAAATTGCACATGTATCTCTTGCTATGGTACTTTTTCTTCCGAATATGAAGCACTTCCTTTACTTTAGGAGAACAAGAGTAAAAGAACACAGTGATATCCTTCACCAAAAAATAACCATGCTGCTTGGAAAACTAGTAATAGCTGGAGGAAATGGAAGACAGTGGACAGCAGAACAATTTCTTACAAAAGTTTCAATTTCTATTACAATAGAATCTCAACTATAAGGACTGGAATAGTCTGTACAGAAAAGTGATGAAGGCCCAACATCATTAGCTGATTAAAATCAGACTGATGATCAATCTGATTGATTGATTGATTGATTGATCAAGATTAGTCAGAATACTCTGTACATGAAAATCACACTATTCATTTGGTCCATACAGTGTGTTGTCTTCTATAGATAAAGCAGTGTCAAATTGCTTCAGTGTTAATCTTAAATGAAAAATAATATTTTTTTCATTATAAGAGTTGATAAAAGGTAATAAACTAGATGTAGCACTGGGTTTTTATTAAAGAGATGATTTTATTTTGCATTCTGCAATTATTTCACAGCATCATTTTGTAAATTTTAGTATACTTGCTATTTGTTTGTTCTCATAATTTTGCTGGTTTCTATAGTCATATTTAATTCTGGACTGAAATCATTGCAGAGATTTTAATTTATCTGCACTGAACCTTGAAGTTGGAGTCACAATGAGCTTTGCATTTTATTAAGAACCTGAACTTTTAAAAAAAATTCTGAACTTTTGATCCCTGCTCTGTGAGTGTTAATACCTGACAAAAAATAAGTAAACTGGAGGCAATGCAGAAGAATAAAGCCATGTTTTTTACAGAAGGCATGCTTTCATTCAGAAATTCTGAACTCACTGGAGTAACAAATGAAGAGTACCTTTCTTTAAAATTTTTATTTTAGTTTACATGTGCAGTAACCTTGACACTCTTGCTGACCCCTTAGTCTCCTTCCTTGAAGAACCTATCTTATTCCCCCAAATGGACATGGAGTGTTAAATTTGCACTTCACAATTTTTTACAGAATATGCTAAATATTAACAAATCACTTATCCCTATTGTCACATGAAGATAAGATTAACAAAGGAAGAGAACTTACTCAAAAAGAACTCTCCAACAGGAGAGGTTGGAGCTGCTTGCACTTTGAGGATTTTAAAAGTAAATGTTTTTAAAAGTGAAGCACTAGAACTGTTGCAAACAGGTCACAGGGTACTCCCCAACACGTATGGAAAACAGAAGTGTGTATTTGGAGAAGGGAGAGGAGGTGTGTGCGTGTGTCTGGGGGTGTGTGTGTATGTGTGTATCTTGTATTGTTCTTCAAGAAAGAAAAAGGATCAACAACAGTGTTATGAGATTGAGTCAACAGTCACCTGTGGAAATTCATTATCTGAATTCAGCAGAAGGCAAATCTAGCGGCCAGGAGAAACTGAAGTTCTTTGGCAAAGCAATTATTTACATCAAAAAGTTGTCACTAACTTTCTACTCTACCAGACTTTAGTAAAGTACAGAAATATTCAACAACTTTCCTGAAAGCAATAAGACACACATTTTATGAAGAATTACTTAGATCAGATACTTTTAGCTCACAACAAAGGATCATCTTTCCTTAAAAGTGCACGATGTGTAAAAATGCTTATGCTAACACTCCTATCTTGATTATATGAATGATTATTATCTTCTGTCTATCCATTAAGTACTGAAAATCATTACAGTTTCTTTTGCAAAGCACAGTGCAACTCTGCATTATTTAAATGGTAAGTATACTCAGTCACATTGAGGAAAATCTCAAAACATAATATTTATTAAGGTAATGTAATATATTTTAAAAACCAAATTATGGTTTCAAATATAAGGTGTTCATTTAAATTGTTATATTGTTTTTCACTCAAACAGCATATTACCAATGGTTTAGCTGTCACCCTATATTTGCTACTAGACAAATCAGTAACTGACTACAGCACATTTCCAAGGCTAGAAATCTTATTCAGTAGTAGTGTTGTTTCACCACAAATCCCCTGAGAATGCCAAAATGCTTTGGGTCACATCCCCAAAAAGCACACCCAAGGGGCTGGGAGGTAATCAGACACTTCAGTGATATGATTCTCCTTATGTAATAGAGGAGCTAAAGGATTAAATGACCAGGGTCATCACAAACTATTTAAATGAAGAAAATATGGAGATACTATTTCAATGCATGGTTCTTTATTTTTTTCCAGCAATTACATTTCCATGAATATTACGTATGCTCCAGAGTTTGTAAGGAAGGTTTGAAAATGCCAGATTAAAGTATTGAGATTGTTATGTACTGTTCTGTGTTTACAATGGAAGCATACTTCCATATTAAAGGAGTCACATAGATATAGCAAAAAGAAAAACATTGCAGATGTGTTTTTTTTCATACTTTGAACAGGAACCATTTCTAAACAGATCATGTCAGTGAACAAATGAAAACCGCCAATGCAATGTCAAGTTTTAACTTGTACATCATATAATGGACTCTAATTATAGATATACTAAACATGGCTTGGTTGTGAAAATGCAGAGGAAGTTAATGTAATAGATGTATATTTTGTATTTTTGCATACCTAAGAAAATTATTGGCACTTGTAATCCAGTCTTGAAGAGTAAATTCTTCTAAATACTTTCTTTTACATTTGAAGGTTGGTATTGTTAAGTTCTCCAGTTGTTAAGTCATGAAACACTTGTTCTCATCCAATTTTTCCAATAACATTCAAGGATTAATTTATCAGCAGACACAGATATTCCTAATAGGAACAAAAAGTCCTGGTCTGATGGCATTTCATCTCAAAAAAAAAAAACAGAAGGAAGAAAAAGACCTTTAGAG